>NW_017671047.1:220772-247297 GCF_001879085.1 Nicotiana attenuata
GCTGCTGGGGCATTGTTCAGCCCGAAAGACATCACCAAGAACTCATAATGACCATATCTGGTCCTGAAAGTTGTCTTAAGAATATCTGAGTCCCTGATCTTCAACTGGTGATAACCTGAACGGAGATCAATCTTGGAGAACACTCTCGCTCCCTGAAGCTGGTCAAACAAATCATCGATACGAGGCAAAGGATACTTGTTCTTAATTGTTACTTTGTTCAACTGCCTGTAATCAATGCACATTCTCATCGTGCCATCCTTCTTCTTCACAAAAAGAACCGGCGCACCCCAAGGTGACACACTAGGACGAATGAACCCCTTGTCAAGGAGCTCCTGAAGCTGCTCCTTTAACTCATTCAACTCCGTTGGTGCCATACAATACGGAGGAACATAAATGGGCTGAGTTCCCGGCACCAGATCAATACCAAAATCAATATCCCTGTCCAGTGGCATGCCCGGCAGGTCTGCAGGAAACATATCGGGTAAATCCCTCACAACTGGAACAGAATCAATACTAGGAGTCTCAGTACCAGCCTCCCTCCCAGCCACCACACTATGCAGACCTACCATTCTACCCACAAACACAGTCTCCAATCCCTTGGATACACGAACACATACACATACCACAAACTCTACCTCCACTATCTCAAATGAGTCCATTCAAACCAGTCACTCCCTCCCCCTCCTCCNAAGGAATATCGAAAATTCGAGTGGCTGAAGCTGCTCCTTTAACTCCTTCAACTCCGCTGGTGCCATACGATACAGTGGAACAGAAATGGGCTGAGTGCCCGGCACCAGATCAATACCAAAATCAATATCCCTGTCCGGTGGCATGCCCGACAGGTCTGCGGGAAACACATCAGGGAAATCCCTCACGACCGGAACAGAATCAATACTGGGAGTCTCTGCAGTGATATCCCTCACAAATTCTAAGTATGAAAGACAACCTTTCCCAACCATACGCTGGGCCTTCAAGAAGGAAATCACCCTGCTGGGGACATAATCGGTCGAACCTCGCCACTCAATCCGTGGCACACCCGGCATAGCCAATGTCAATATCTTGGTGTGACAGTCCAGAATAGCCCGGCACGGAGATAACCAATCCATGCCCAATATGACATCGAAGTCCACCATGCATAGCAACAATAGATCCACTCGGGTCTCCAGACCCCCAATAGACACAACACACGATCGTTACACACGGTCTACCACAACAGTATCGCCCACCAGCGTAGAGACATGAACAGAAGAAACGAGGGACACGCAGGGCGTATCCAAATAATGGGCAAAATAAGACGACATATAAGAGAAAGTAGAACCAGGGTCAAATAACATAGAAGCATCCTGCGGCAGACTGAGATAATACCTGTAATCACCGCATCTGAAGCAATCGCATCAGGCCTAGCTGGAAGTGCATAGAAGCAGGACTAACCACCACCGGATCGACCTCCCCCTCTGGGCGACCCCTAGATGAATGTCCCCCACCCCTACCTGGCTGGGTGGATGGTGAAGTGACTGGAGCTGAAGTCGAGGGCTGACCCCTCTGTTGAGATAAACCCCCAAGGCGATGAGGACATTGCCTCCACATGTGACCCATTTCTCCACACTCATAGCAACTCCCCGGTGATGGAGACGGGGAGTGAAGGGAACCCCTAGCACCGAAATGACTAGCAGACGCACCTGGCATAGAAGAATCCTGAACTGATGGAGCACGGGACGAACCCTGGGCTGGAAGTGCACTGAGTGAGGAATGACCCTGCTGAGAACCATGAGAACCATGGCCCAATGATGCCCCATGATAACCTGGGCGAGCTGACTGAGCATTCCTGAACTGACGGCCTCTACCGTGTTGGAACTGACCCCTCGAAGGAGCACCCCTAAAACTACCATATCCTCAAGGCCTCTTGGCCTTCCTCTCCTTGCGCTCCTGGCGACGAATTGACTCAATCTCACGAGCGATATCAACAACCTCCTCAAACGTAGCACCTGACACTCTCTCCCAAGTCATGAGAACCCGAAGCTGATAAGTGTGGCCATCAACAAACCTCCTGATCCTCTCTCTCTCTCCGTAGCAACCAGCCAAATAGCATGACGAGCTAACTCAGAGAACCTCATCTCGTACTGAGTAACACTCATATCCCCCTATCATAACTGCTCGAACTGCCTAAGCGGCTCTTCCCTACGGGAATGAGGAACATACTTCTCCAAAAATAGAACGGAGAACTGCTGCCAAGTAAGAGGTTCCGAACGAATAGGCCTACGCCTCTCATATGCCTCCCACCAGGTGAAGGCAGCTCCGGTAAACTGAAAAGTTGTGAATACAACCCCGCTGGTTTCCAGAATACCCGCGGTGCGAAGAATCCTCTAACATCTGTCTAAGAAACCCTGGGCATCCTCGCCCTCTGCACCACTAAAAGTAGGAGGCTGGAGTCTGCCAAATCTCTCCAATCTATGCTGCTTGTCCTCCGGCATAACTGGAGCTATGTAACCCTGAGCAGCTGCCACCGGCTGGGCTGGTGGTGCCTCCGGTGTCTGCATTCCCTGAACCACCTGATCGGGTGTGCGGGTGGCGGGAGTCTGAGAGCCTCCCCCTTCCTGAGAAGTGGCTGCGGCAGTAGAAACTGTGACCGCCTGAGCAAGACTCGTACATACTGTCAAGATCTGGGCCAAGGTCTCCTGAAGACCTGGAATCACAATGGGCAAACTGGTGCCTGAGCTGGTGCTGCTGGAGCATCAACAACTGGGACCTGGTCCTGAACTGGGGCGGCTGGTGGATCTGCAGGTGCTGCCCCAGCTGCTGTGCGGGCTCACCTCTGCCCCCACCACGGCCTCGATCGCGTCCCCGGTCTCTAGTGGCCCCAGCTGGTGGTAGTGGTTGTCGTCCATCCTGACCGGTCGCTCGTGTCCTCACCATCTGTGAGAGAATAGAATAACAGAAGTTTAGTACTCGGATCAACAGATTCGCACGACAAGAATTTCAAGAATATGGAATTTTCCTAAAGGTTCTGCAGCCTCTCGAGGATAAATACAGACGTCTCCGTATCGATCCGCGAGACTCTACTAAACCTGCTCATGACTCGTGAGACCTATGTAACCTAGGCTCTGATACCAACTTGTCACGACCCTAAACCCGGACCCTGTCGTGATGGTGCCTCTCATGGAGACAAGGCCAGCCGACACAACACACAATTAATTTTAAACAACTAAAGCAACACAATTTAAGCCTTTAACATAATAATAATAATCCCAAAATAAAAATGAATAGCACAATTCGCGGAAAAACAACCAAACACAGCCCGACATCGGGGTGTTACCAGTCATGAGCATCTAATATCCGATTAAAAACAGGGAGAGTCTACGTAGTCTGTTAGAGAACTAAAACAAGAGGAAGTAAGATAGGGGAGAAGCATTGTGCTGTGAACGCCGAGCAGCTACCTAGTAAATCTCCGAGAATCTGCTGGAAGCTATCAACCCTCACTAGTAGGACATGTAGCGCTTCAATCTGCAGACAGGGGTGCAGAGAGTAAAGTGAGTACTTCAACTCAGTGAGTAATAACAATAAATGAAGTCTGAGCGATAAGAAATCACGTTAAACACAACAATATGCTATAAAGAGGCAAAGTAAAATCAGAAAAATACAGTTTAACAGTGAACTCTCACAAAGCACCTTTTAAGCAGTTAAAAAAAATAGATGAAAGGCAGCTAAAAAAGATAAACACATAAAAACCGCCCCTCGGGCACAATAATAGCAAAATCAGCCCCTGGGGCAATAACTCAAAACCATACTAGCCCCTCGGGCTATATATCATGTCATAATGGGTACCCGCGCTCACTGGGGTGTACAGACTCCGGGAGGGGCCCCTTACGGCCCAAGCGCAATATCAAGACATCTCGTGGCATCATCAATAGGCTCTCGGCCTTGTGTCAACAAGCCACCTCATGGCGTACATGGCGTACAAGCCACTGGGGCAACAGTAAAACATGATGCTCAGCTCAAAATATCTTTTAAAATTTCATTTATGGTGTTAAAACAGAGTAAACATGGCTGAGTTATGAAAACAGTAAAATATAGCATGACTGAGTACAAGTATAAAGTCAAAACGGTGAGGAAATGGCAGTAAAAATCCCCTAAGGGTCCAAAGAGTTGGCATGAAGCACAAATATGGCATTTAGCCCAAAACATGATAACATCAAACAATTGGCATTCAAATACGCAGTAAAACAGTCATTTGGGATGGAATCGGTCACAATCCCCAACGGTTCATGATCCCACGCTCGTCATCTAGCATGTGCGTCATCTCAACATAGCCTAACGCTGTGTAATCCAGGGCTTCATACCCTCAGGACAACATTTAAAATCATTACTCACCTCAATCCGGCCCAAACTCTAGCTCGCGATGCCTTTGCCCCTCGAATCGGACTCCGGATGCTCCAAATCTAGCCAAAATCGGTACATAACCATCAAATATGCTTAGGGAACAAAGCCCGCTCGAAAACAATTGAAAAATAGCGCAAATCCCGAAATTAACCTAACCCTACCCCCGGGCCCACGTCTCGGAATTCGATAAATTTTACATTATTAGATTCCTCATCTCCCCACGAGTTCATACATATCAAAAGTCCCAAAATCCGACCATAAATGGCCCCCAAATCCTCAAGTCCAGGTCTCCAATACCAAGCCCTAGTCTCCCCAATTTTAACCCTTAGATTCCATTAATTACAGCTCTAATCCGTGAAATAATATCATAGGAACGAGTTTTAGGAATCCTTCTTCAAATCGCCCAAAAAACTCCAAAAACCGACTTACCAATGGTGGAATAGCTCAAAAATCGCGAAGGAAATAATTTATACCTTCTACCCCAGCTAAGCCGCTTCTGTGGTCCAAACTCGCGCCTGCGGACCCGCACCTGCGGTCCCAGGTGCTTCTGCACAAATCACTTAAACCGCCAAACTCCGCATCTGCGACGCTTAATCCGCAGCTGCGCCATCGCAGGTGCGGCTCCTTGATCGCCTCTGCCGTTCCATCTCCCTTGGTCCCTTTTCGCTTTTGTGACTGGCATTCCGCATCTGCGGCGTCGCACCTGCGGCCCCCAATCCACAGGTGCGGAAACAACAGAACAGAAAAAATCTGCAGCTTCACCAAACTCCCAAACTCTCCGTCAACCATCTGAAATCACTCCGAGGCCCCCGGGACCTCAACCAAAAGCACAAACACATCATATAGCACTATCCAAACTTATACTAACATTCAAAACACTTCAAACAATGTCAAATCGACCAAAACACATCGAATTCAAGCCTAAGTTTCCAAAATCTTCCGAATTCCGCTTTTGATCAAAAAGTCTACCAAACCACATCCGAACGACCTGAAACTTTGCACACACATCCCAAATGACACAATGGAACTACTGCAACTTCCGAAATTCCATTCTGACCCCTATATCAAAATCTCACCTATCAACCGGAAAACGCCAAAATTTCACTTTCGCTTATTCAAGCCTAAATCTACTACGGACCTCCAAAACACATTCTGATCACGCTTCTAAGTCCCAAATCACCTCCCATAGCTATCCGAACCGTCGGAACTCACATCCGAGCCCTCTAACCAATAAGTCAACATCCAGTTGACTTTTCCAACTTAAGCTTCTTAAACGAGAGTAAGTGTCTCAAATCATCTCAAAAACCTTTCGGAACCCGAGCCAACCAACCCGATCACCTATAGAACCGATAAACAAAGCAATAAGAAGCAGAAATGGGGGAAACGGAGCGGTAACTCATGAAACTACTGGCCGGGTCATTACAAGTAAAAAAATAACTTCATCCTGAAAAATTTTCATATAATTAATGTAAATGCAAAAGTAACTTTTTAGGTCATTTACTATATGGTCAGACAAATTTATATGAAAGATGAAGTAGGTGATAAAATACAAAAGTAGCTAGTAAATACAAAAAAGATAAGTATCAAGTTAAAAAAAAAAATACCAAAACATGCTGAAGTTTTTGTCATGAGCTTTTTCAAAAACTTCAGCAGAAGTTGCTGAAGTTTTTTATTTCATTAGCTAATACTTCAGCATAAATAAGCTGAAGTTTTTATTCTGGAATCAATAGTTTTGTCGTAAAGCTTTTTCAAAATCTTCAGCAGAAGATGATGAAGTTATTTAATTCATATGTGAAAGCTTCAGCTCTAAATAAGCTGAAGTTTTGTCCTGGATTCATTAGTTTTGTCATAAAGCTTTTTGAAAAACTTCAGCATAGATGCTGAAGTTCTTTAGTTCATTTATAAAAAGTTCAACACTAAATAAGCTGAAGTTTTTGTCCTACAGTCAACACTTTCGCTATGAGTTTTAACCAAAACTTCAGCTTAAAAAGTAGAAGTTAATTACTTCATGCTGAAGTTTAGCATGCTGAATTTCAACAAAAATATACTTAAAATTCATGATAAGAGACACAAACGTATTTGATACAACCCATGGCAACTAATAAACTAATTAATGCAAATAGAACAAAAATTTAAAAAATAGACATTACATAATTCACACAAATTAATGTATATTCACAAAATCCAAATTTTGTTTTCACTTACATCCTTGAAAAAAAAATTTGTTTTCCGTTTACAATTTATTCTCTATTCAAAAAATTCCTACAGAGTTTCTTCATAATCTCCATAGTCATGTCCTAGTTGCTCTTCTGGAGTTTCATAACCGCTATCTTGTTTCCACTTTCCATGAGCCCAAAGATTTGCAGCCAATTCTCTCCTGAATGTCAATGCCTGACTTTGATCGAAATTGAAGACATCTTCTTTCTTCAACCGCATATCAGTGAACTTAAGAGCAAATAACAATCAACACTACAAAAAGAGCATGAAAAAAAATTGAAGAATAGTTAACACAAGGAGAAAAAGAAATTGATGCATGGTAAAACATATGCGAAACACGTACTTGTTATCCTGCAGGGATGTGTTCATCCACTTAATTTTAAATTTTTCCACAGGATTTTCCCCATAACTTTAATTATGTGCGCCAAAGTCCAAGCGTTGGAGACAGTGTGGGATCAACCGGGCATAATTTTGGACATTTTCAAGTGCACACTCATATGTTATATTGCTCATGGAATCATACACATATATAATTTTCTCTTTAAAGTGCAGAATTCCGACAAAGTAGTGCATTGATGTCTGGCCCGACCTTGGCTTAAGTCGAAATGGAAAAAATTCTTTTTCGGCAGATGCCCATGTGATACCACAGGAAAGGTCGAGGCCTCATACGTAGTTGGACACCTTTTCACCCATTGATTCTTCAATAAGCCAAGTAAACTCGGTAAGTTCCTCAATATCCACTTCTTCTTCTTCTTCTTCTTCATCACATTCCTGTTTTTTGGATGTCCTCTTTCTCTTTGATTTGCTCTTTTTTTTATCCTCCATTCTCTTTTCCTTCCTTTTTCTAATTTTCTCCTTTTGTTCATCTGAAGGATGAACACAAGCCAACTTAGTCATATACTGATCAAAAGTTAAATTTGTTACTGCACATCTTGATTTTGGATAACTTGGAAGGTGATAGCAATATTTTTTGCGCAAGAAATATATGTCCACTTCAATATGCTGCAAATGAACAACAACAAATGAAAATATGTGAAATAAAAAACTTCAGCATGCATAAGTATGAAGTTTAGAAAAAAAACGCATTACAAAACTACAAACGGCATGACAAAAACTTAAGCATATTCAGTTTGAAGTGTTAGGAAATAATCTAAAAAACTTCAGCATGTTTGATTTAAAAGTTCAGAAAAAAAACTAGGGAATGCATGTCAAAAACTTCAGTAAGGTTATGCTGAAGTTTTAGCAAATAAGCTAAACAACTTCACCTGTTTTACTATGCATAAAGCTGAAGTTTGCCAAAACAGTACAAAAACTTTACTATAAATATAAGCTGAAGTTTTGGGAAATACAGTTGAAAACCAATTCAAAAAACAAACTTAATAACTTACTTCATCCGAAAGATCAGAGGTAGGATCCACAAGCTCGGTAAAGAATGATTTGGAATATCAATTCCAGCTAATCTGAATGGATTGGAATTATATTCACTGGCATCCATCTCCAACCACTCTGTAAATCTTTGCATCAATCCACTGTCTTGATTAACATAATGGAAGGGACACCTTCGTGTAGTCTTTCCTACTTTTCAATCTTTCCCCCTTCGCTTTTGTTTAGGAATGACGTAAGGAGATCTCAACCAAATGCTCTCCATACGAATCTTTTTCCTTTTTTATCTGGTTTTCTTTATGCTTGCTTTTCCTGCTGTTCCGTCAGAACTAACTGCTGTTGTTCAGCAGCAGGGGGAAAATCCACAGCCATGGTGGCAGACACTTGGCCAACTCCTTGCTATTCACGGTGTTCTTGTCTCTCTTCACCACCACCAACAACAACAGAATTACCTTCTAAACCAGTCCCTTTTGTACTACCCAGCAAAAATGAACATAAATTGAAGTTGGGGATATCACTGGTGTCACACAAAATATTAGGAGAACTGGACATCTTCCTTCTCTTAGGATTTGGAAGAAGTTGTGATGCATCAGATGAAATCTGCAAAAGTAAGGAAAATATAAACATAAATACAACTGATACAAAACACACATTAGGCAAAAGAACACCCTGTAATCGAAATGTAGAAAATAACTACGTGGTCTAAGTGTTGAGACGCAGATGCTGTTTGCATTCCAACAGATCCACTTCCATTACCTTCAGATGCGTCTATATATTCATGCATAAAACAAAAAAAACTAAATAATACTGACTAAATTTTATAAAATAATACAAACATACTTCACACCTGTCTGTGAGCCAACAAGTCTGAATAGATGTATTTCTCCTTTTTCATATAGCCGAATAAGCTCACCAAATTCTTTTTGAGCCGCATTGAGTCTTTCTGAATAATCATCAAAAGACATAAAAAATAAAATGATTTCACGACCCAATTTCATTACAGGTCGTGATGGCGCCCAACCTCGTTGTCAGGCAAGACAACTCTACATATTAGTAAATTCTCATTTTTATTTACCAAAACAGTTCCGATAATTTGTTCTTTAGAATAAAAAATAAGTGATAATCAGTAACGTACAATAATAATTATACAAACCAAAAGAATAGTCTACCAATGTGTGTGCCAAGACCTGGTGTCACAAGTATATGGGCATCTAGTAGAATACACAAAAGAATAAATCTATCCTACTGTCTGAACTAGAATAGACATCCAAAAGTACAGAGAAACTCCATTACGCTGCTGAACGGCATAGGAAAGGTGCAGCTCACCGTGGAATCTCGGGACTCTATCAAGAATGCGCACCAGACTGATAGCCAAATGTACCTGCCTCAGATCCTGTACAATTAAGTACAGAAGCGTAGTATGAGTACATAAACAACATGTACCAGTAAGTATCCAGTCTAACCTCGAAAAAATAGTGACGAGGGGTCGACATGACACTTACTAAGGTCAATACCAATAATTTTTTAAGATTCCACTAAGCATGGATAACATAGGAATAATACAAGCTCAGAGTCTACAGAGATCAATATATATATACATATATATATATATATATATATATATATATATATATATATATATATATATATATATCAGTTCCAGTCATGTCTTATATAATTTCAATTCAAGGCATTTATCAGAATAAGTCATGAATAAGATTTCACATAGATGTCATGCGCACATTATGGCGAGGACGTACGGCCCGGTCCAACATAAAAGGAAATATGCACTGCCAGAGGGTCGAATGACGCGAACCATAGATGCATCTATTTCTGCCGAGGCGATCGACCCGATCCACAAATATCAATTATCATCAAAAAGGCACATAGGGCGCAATCATAGTCAAATAATTCATACAAGTTATCAAGTAAGTGCATGTGCTCTTATACATTTATTTCTAACCCCTAACAAGTCATAAGTGATCTCATTAACATGAAATGATATAATAGTAGCTACGCACGGACTCTCGTCACCTCGTGCGTACGTAGCCCCCACAATTAGCAACACATGATTAATTAACTCACCTATGGGGACAATTCCCTCTTACAAGGTTAGAAAGGAGACTCACCTCGCTCCAAAGCGTACTCCCAATATCAAGAACGTGCTCAAACCCTCAATTTGGAGCCGAACGATCCAAAACTAATTAAACGAGGTAGGAACTAGTTAATACAAGCTCAAGAGTTCACGTTTTAACTACTAAAGATATTCCCCAACCTCAAACACAAGTTTCCTAAAATCCAACCCCGGGCCCACGTGTCGAGATTCCGAAATTTTTCAAAGAAAGTTGTCCCTTATAACCTAAGGATCAATAATATATGATTTCTACTTAATTCCATAACGAATTTCGTGGCTAAATATAATTTTTATCAAAATCTAGGTTTTGCTCTAATCCCATGGTTTTTCCTTAATCTTTGTGTCACGACCCAATTTCACTCCAGGTCGTGATGGCGCCTGTCACGACCCTAAAATCGATCCGGTCGTGATGGCACCTATTGTGGAACTAGGCCAGCCAACACAACTCCCGAATTAACCATTATTCAATAAAAGTCATTTTTATACCATTTATTAATCAACAAAATACCATTTATTAATCAACAATCTCATGATGTAAGTCTAAATGGATAGTATGGAATAAATACACAAGCCCGACATCGGGGTGTCACAAGTCACGAGCATCTACTAAGGTCTGAACACAACTAAGAATCTAAAATATACTAAATACAGTCTAAGGAAGACAAGAGGGAGAAGAGCAGTGCTGCGAACGTCGGGCAACTACTTTGCTAACTCCAATGACCCTGCCACTGAGCAATCAACACCCGCTACCGGGTTCAAAATAATACCTGGATCTGCATACAAGGTGCAGGGAGTAATGAGAGTATGCCAACTCAGTAAGTAATAAAAGTAAATGAAAGCTGAGCAGTAAGAAAACACGTAAGCCACGTCATAACGCTACAGCAAATACAGTACATTTCTAATACAGTACAGAAATCATTTATTTCGTAAATCAAACTCAGTTTTAGTAAAACCTTTTTAAAACAACTTTCAATAGTTTTAAACGAGTGATAAAACAGTGAGTAAAAATGATAGAAACGTAAACAGCCCCTCGGGCAAAACATGTACCATAAACCGCCCCTCGGGTATAATATCAACAGAACCAGCCCCTCGGGCTACCTCACAATCACTCGTAATCAGCCCCTCAGGCATAACATGAATCAAGAACCGCCCCTCGGGCAACATAGATCAAGAACAATCCCTCGGGCTTTAACATGAAACAACAACAGCCCCTCGGGCTTCAACACATCACACACATTGGGTACCCGCGCTCACTGGGGGTGTACAGACTCCGGGAGGGCCCCCTTACAGTCCAAACGCAATGACAAGCCATCTCATGGCATAATCAAACAGGCTCTCGGCCTCATATCAATCACAGCCACCTCGTGGCATAATAAACCAGGCCCTCGGCCTCTCATATATCACAAATCAGTACCACATGCTGCGGCATGCAGCCCAATCCCATAACATCCTCACAACACAGGCCCTCAGCCTCACTCAGTCAAAACCCACTCAAGCCCCTCGGGCTGCCAGTAAAACAAGTACTCGGCTAAAAATATCATTTTTGAAATCAAGAGGAGTGAATAAAACCGAGTTATGAAAACAGTAAGAACATAGCAAGACTGAGTGTAAATATCAAACCAAAAACAGTGAGGAAATCAGTAATAAAAGCACCTAAGGGTCCAAACAATCGGCACAAGGCCCAGACATGGCATTTAGCCCCAAACACAATAATACTTTCCAAAATATAACAATATCAAATAGTTTCCAAGTAAATACGCGACTTAATAGTCGTACGGGACGGACTAGGTCACAATCCCCAACGGTGCACGACCCCACGCTCGTCACCTAGAGTGTGCGTCACCTCAAAATAGCACAACGATGTGAAATCCGGGGTTTCATACCCTCATAACAGTATTTACAATCATTACTTACCTCTATCCGATCCAAACTCTAGCCCGCGATGCCTTTGCCTCTCGAATCGGCCTCCGGATGCTCCAAATCTATCCAAACAATGGTTTATACCATCAAAATATGCTAAGGGAACAAATCCCACTCGAAAATATTCAATTTATACCAAAAATCCCGGAATTGGCCAAACCCGGCCCCCGGGCCCACGTCTTGGAATCCGATAAAAATTACACCAATAAATCCTTAACCTCTTACGAGTTTGTACATACCAAGAACATCAAAATCGGACCTCAAATGGCCCCTCAAATCCTCAATTTACACTCTACAAATTCAAGCCCTAATTCCCCAATTTTAGGCTTTAAATTCCACATATTTCATGTTTAAACAGTAAGAATCAACACAGGATCGAGTATTAAGTCCGAAATTATTACCTCCAAGAAGTTCTCTTTGATTTGCCTCTTCAATATGCTCTCCCAAGCTCCAAAACCGACTAAAAATGGTGAAACTTAGACCCAAAATCGCGAAAATGGTCTTTTAAAACATTTTGCCCAGCACTTAAAATCTCTTCTTCGCGAACGCGGTCGCGTCCGCGAAGCACCAACTTATGTTGACCACTTTTTCCTTCATCGCGATCGCGACACCCTGTACCCGAACGCGACTAACAACTCGCGAACGCAAAGAACAAATCCTCCAGGACCCCATCTGCTCACTTTCCTCTACGTGAATGTGGCACGACCTCGCGAACGCGGTGACCATTGATCTCAACCCTTCGCGATCGCGTAACCACCTTCGCAAACGCGAAGTCCAACTCCATAGCCTCACATCCTAACCCTTCACGAACGCGAGTGTCCACTCGCGAACGCGAGGAACAACTGTCTGCAACACTAACAGCAGATTTTCTGCATCTTTTTCCGACATGAAATGATCCGTTCAACCATCCGAAACTCACCCGAGGCCCTCGGGACCTCAACCAAACATGCCAACATATCCCATAACATCATTCAAACTTGTTCCAACCTTCGGAATGCTCAAAACAACATTAAAACACCAAATTCACATCGGATTCAAGCCTAAGAACTCCAAAAACTTCCACATTCTGCTTTCGATCAAAAAGTCTATCAAACCTCGTCCGAATGACCTGAAATTTTGCACACACGTCACAAATGACACAACGGACCTACTCCAACTTGCGGAATTCCATTCCGACCCCTATATCAAATCTCACCTATCAACCGGAAAATGCCAAAATTCCAATTTCGCCAATTCAAGCCTGAATCTATTCCGGACCTCCAAAACACATTCCGATCACGCTACTAAGTCCCAAATCACCTAGCGGAGCTAACCAAATCATAAAAATTTCAATCCGAGGTCATTTACTAACAAGTCAAAACTTGGTCAACCTTTCAAATTTTAAGCTTCAAACTGAGAACTGTTCTTCCAAATCCGTTCTGATTACCCTGAAAACCAAAACCGACGATTTACATAAGTCATAATACATCACACGGGGCTAGTCATGCCCTAGAACTGGCGAGCGAAGTGCAAAAGCCCAAAACGACCGGTCGGTCGTTACAGCACCCAACACCGTTGTCAGGCAAGCCAACACGGAAATATTAATAAGTTCTAGTTTTACTTTTCCAAACAGTTAACACAAACTCTAAATTTGAATTTAAAACAAGAAATAATTTGCATCGAACCGAAATAGTTATACAATCCCAAAAGAATAGTCTACTAATGTGTGTGCCAAGACCTGGTGTCACAAGTATATGGGCATCTAGTAAATACACAAAACAATAATCTACCCTACTGTCTGAACTAGAATAGACAGCAAAATACAGAAAGACTCCATCACGCTGCAGGTCGGCATAGGAAAGGAGCAGCTCACCGTGGAATCTCGGACTACGATCAAGCGTGCACACCAGGCTGATAACCAGATGTACCAGCCTCAGATCTTGTATAATTAAGTACAGAAGCGTAGTATGAGTACATAAACAATATGTACCCAGTATGTATCCCGTCTAATCTCGAAGAAGTAGAGACGATAGGTCGACTTGACACTTACTAGGGTCAATTAATATAAGAAGTGTTTTACTACGCAGAGATGTCACTATATATATATATATATATATATATATATATATATATATATATATATATATATATATATATNTACCTGTCTGTCCCCCACCTCTAGGCGGCTGGGCAACCGGTGCTGAAATTATGGGCTGCTGACCCTGCTGTACTGCCTTGCCCCGATGTCTGGGGCAGGTCCTCTTCATGTGACCCGAATCTCCACACTCATAACAACCTCTCGGCACCATAGCCTGCTGTCCGGAAGCCTGGCCCTGTTGGCCCGAATACCCACCGGAGGAACTCTGAATAGTTGGTGGACGGTAAGAACTCTCTGGCATAGCACTGAAATAGGAACCAGAAGAACCCTGGGGACCTGAATACCCACTGGAAGAACCCTGAATAGCTGCCGGGTGATAAGAACTCTTTGGCATGGCACTGAAATAGGGGCGCGCTGGAGCACCTCGAGCAGGTGGTGGTGCTGAATGTGGGGGCCTGCTAGGCTGACCCCTCCCAAACTGACCTCTACCCCTAGCCAGGGAACCTCTGAACTCTCCAGAGAACCTATCCCTCTTGTCCTACTGCATCTGCTCCCTACCTCGAAGACGGTAGCCCTCAATCCTCCGAGCAATCTCCACCACTAGCTGATAAGGAGTACCCATCTCCACCTCTCGGGCCATGCTGGCCCTAATGCCAGAATGCAACCCTGCAACGAACCTCCGTACCCTCTCCGCATCAGTAGGAAGTATCATTAATGCATGGCGGGATAGCTCAGAAAACCTCGCCTCACAGTCGGTCACAGACATTTGTCCCCGCTCAAGCTGCTCAAACAGATATCGTAGCTCTTCCCTCTCGGAGGGTGGGATCTACCTATCTAGAAACAACTGTGTGAACTGACTCCAAGTGATGGGAGGAGAACCTACTGGTCTGCCAAGAACATACGACTGCCACCATCTACGGGCCCTGCCCTCCAGCTGAAAAGCAGTGAAGTCAACCCCATGCGACTCCAATATCCTCATGTTGTGCAGTCTGTCCCTGCACCTATCAATGAAATCCTGGGCATCCTCATGACGCTCACCCGCGAAGACAGGAGGGTGTAGCCTGGTCCATCTGTCCAATAACTTCTGCGAAGCACCACCCGTAACTAGTCCGGGTTCGGGTACTCCTGCAGCAACTGGCTGAGCCCCACCTGCGGGTAGTGCACCCGGAGTCTGATATACTGCACCTGCATGTCCAGGAGCCTGAGCAGTAGGGGTCTGTGCTCTCTCTCCCCCCTGTGATGTGGCTGGATCCGCTGGAAATAAACCAGCCTGAGTCATGGTGTCCATGAACCGCAGCAGACGGCCCATGACCTCCTAAAATCCCGGTGCTGTCATGAAGTCCACCGGGGTAGGATCAACTGCAGGCACCTCGCCCTGCTCCTCAATGATGGGATCTTCCACAGGATCCACCGGTGGTGCTACTGGGATAGCTCTAGGACGCCCTCGTCCCTACCTCGGGCCGGTGCCCTCCCCCGGCCTCTGCCTCGGCCTCTAGCAACGGGGGGAGCAGCTCCTATCGGGTTTGGAACAGTTGCCATGCGCGTCCTCACCATCTATGAGAGAATAGAAGAGGGGAAATTTAGTGTACTAACCACTGCACGATAGGAAATGAAGAAAGAGTAGTTTCCTGACACCCTATAGCTTCTCAAATATAAATACAGGCATCTCTGTACCGATCCGTAAGATTCTATTAGGCTTTCCCATGACTTGTGAGACCTACGTGAACCTAGTGCTCTGATACCATGTTGTCACGACCCAGTTTAGCTACAGGTCGTGATGGCGCCCAACACCGCTGTCAGGCAAGCCAACTCTACATATTAGTGATTTCTCATTTTACTTTTCCAAAACAGTTCCGACATTTGTACATTTAGATCATTAATAAGTGATAATAAGCAATGTAAGATAATGATTATAAAAGCCAAAAGAATAGTCTACTAGTGTGTGTGCCAAGACCTGGTGTCACAAGTATATGGGCATCTAGTAGAATACATAAAAGAATAAATCTATCCTACTGTCTGAACTAGGATAGACAGCCAAAAGTACAAAGAGACTCCATCACGTTGCTGAACGGTGTGGGAGAAGGGCAGCTCACCGTGGAATCTCGGGATTCTATCAAGAATGCGCACCAGACTGATAGCCAAATGTACCTGCCTCAGATCCTGTACAATTAAGTACAGAAGCGTAGTATGAGTACATAAACAATATGTACCCAGTAAGTATCCCATCTAATCTCGAAAAAGTAGAGACGAGAGGTCGACTTGACACTTACTAGGGTCAAATAATATAAGAAAGTGTTATGCTAAGCATGGATGTCACAAATAAATAACAATTCATAGAAAGAAGTGATAGGTCCTTTCCTAGATAATATCGCAATTAGCCATTTACATTTCAGGGCATTTAACAAAAGTCCAATTCATAGAAAATATCGAGCAAGAAGTATGCGCAAATAGTGCCGAGGTCGTACGGCCCGATCCAACATAAAAATAAAGTGTGCACTGCCGGAGGGTCGAACTGCGTGAACCATAGATGCATCTATTACCCCGCTCGCGAATCCTTCGTGCGACGCGGTCAAATATAATTAAACATAACAAACAGTCAAATAGGGATATATCAGGAAAACAATTATTCAAAGAATGTCAATTTCTCTTTGAAAAGCCAAGGAAATGAAGTTCCTCTTTATAAATTCATTTACCACATTCAACATGATTTAAGCAATCCAACTTGACCATAAAGTTACAAGAATATCACATAAAGCATGTTTTTGGGTCCTAGACTACCCGGACTTAAGCATATTAGTGGCTACACACGGACTCTCGTCACCAAGTGCGTACGTAACCCCTGCATTTAGTGGCAAATTATTCAGTTATTTCACCTATGGGGACAATTCCCTCTTACAAGGTTAGAAAGGAGACCCACCTCGCTCCAAAGCGTACTTTCCGGTCCAAGCTTAAGCCCAAACCCTCAATTTGGTGCCAAACACTCCAAAACTATCCAAATAGCGTAGAAACCAATCAATATAAGCTTAAAGGTTCATATCCCAACCACTAGGGTGATTCCCCAATCCAAATTACAAGATTCCTAAAATTCGACCCCGGGCCCACGTGCCTGGATTCCGGAATTGTTTTGAAGAAAGTTGTTACCCATACCCTAAGGATCAATAATATATAACTTCTACTTCATTCCATAACAAATTTCATGGTTAAATATTGTTTTTATCAAAACCCTAGGTTTTACTCAAATCCCATGAATTTTTACTAATTTTTGTGTGTTAATCTACCCAAAACCCAAGTCACATTAGGTAGAAATAACTTACCTCACAATGCTAGGTTGAAATTCCCTCTTTGAAAGCTCCCAAATCGCCCAAGTGTAGAGATAAAATGAAATAAATGGCCTATGCCCTGTTTTTAAAAGCTGTGTCCAGGCCTCTGATGTCGCATTTACGACATCAGGTTCGCAAATGCGAAGTCGCAATTGCGACAAAAGCATCGCAATTGCGAACTGGCCCCCTCTTCTACCTTGATCGCAAATGCGACACTGGGATCGCAAATGCGGACCCTGCTGGGTTCGCAAATGCGAAGAAAATGTCGCAATTGCGACAACTGCCCCCAGCCTGGCTTCATCGCAAATGCAATGATTTCCTCGCAAATGCGAGGTTCGCAATTACGAACATTTCCTCGCATTTGCGAGACCTGCAACCTCTCTCAGAAACACCAGAAAACTGGGGTTTTTTTCACACCCAACCCATGCCCGAAACTCACCCGAGCCCTCGGGGCTCCATTCTGAACGCCCACACAAGTCCAACAACATTGTACAAACTTGCTCAAGCGATCAAATCGCCGAAATAACATCTAAAACTACGAATTCAACTCCAAAACGCATGAAATCCTCCATAACACTCAAATTCCTATTTTTACAACCGGACGTCCGAATCATGTCAAATCAGTCCCGTTTCTCACCAAATTTCACAGACAAGACTTAAATATTATATTGGACTTGTACCGGGCTCCGGAACCAACATAAGGGCCCGATACCAACATGATCAAGCATTATTAAATTCTTTAAATCCTTAGAATTTCAGTTTAACATTTTTTAACAAAAATTCATTACTGGGGCTAGGGACCTCGGAATTCGATTCCGGGCATACGCCCACGTCCCATATTTTCCTACAGGCCCTCCGAGACCGTCAAAATGCCAGTCCGGGTCCGTTTACTAAAAATGTTGACCGAAGTCAAACTTGGCCTTTTAAGCCAACCTTAATGAACTAAGTGTTCCGATTTCAACCCAAACTCTTCCAAATCCCGAACCAACTATCCCTGCAAGTCGTAAATTAGTTAAAGCAAGTACGAAAAGTCTTATTTAGGGGAACGAGGTTCTAGAAGGCAAAACGACCAGTCGGGTCGTTATAGAATCAGCAATGTCACATGAGGATTTTCTTCTGGTAATACTGGATTGGGAGCAGAAAAGGACTCGGCTTGCGTGTGATCAACAGGAGCCAAACAATTAGGTGAAGTGAAACGCTGAGTTTCTTCAGCTATGGGTGCATCTGTAAGGGCAGGTGATACTCCTAATTTTGGATTGAAATTATCAAAAATCTCAGCAGTTGGAGAAGAATCTGTGTGATCTTCTGAAGCATCACTAGGCAACTATGCATTTATAGGATAACCATCAAAATGAGAATCATCCATGTATGGACATTGCTCCATGGTAGGAGTTATGGTGTCTGATACTATTGGTGATTGCTTATAAGGGAAGCTTTCTTTTTGAAAGATGACATCCTGCTGACAAAGAAAACATGATTAACAAGATCAAACAATTTATAACCCTTTTGCACCAGTAAATATCCAAGAAAAACTGCGAGAATTACTTTAGCTAAGAACTTGTCCTTTTTCTGCAGATTAGCAGCATAACAAAGACATCCAAAAACTTTGAGGTGATCAAGTGAAGGACTCTTGTTGAACACCAACTCAAATGGACATCTTCCACCTAGATTCCTTGTAGGAATTCTGTTAATCAGATATACTGCTGTTAGGATGCATTCACCCCAAAATCTGAATGGTAAGTTTGCCTGGAATTTAATGATCTTGCTGTATCCAAGATACACCTTTGCCTTCTCTCTACTACCCCATTCCGTTGAGGGGTATAAGGACATGTGCTTTGGTGTGTTATCCCTTCATTGTTCAACAATTCCTTCAACTAATTTTTAAAGAATTCACCTCCATTGTCTGTTCTAAAGGTTTTAACACATGAAGAAAATTTAGTTCTAATCAATGCAATGAAGTATTTGAGTGCTACAACTGACTCATCCTTGGAGTTCATAAGACACACCCAAGTATACCTGCTGAAATTATCCACAAGAGTCAAAAAATACCTTTTACCATCATGAGTAGGCATTCTAAAAGGACCCCAAACATCTGCATGTATGAGTTCACCAAATGCATCACTTTTATTATTACTAATAGGAAATGGCAACCTTGTTTACTTATCTAAGGGGCATACAGTGCAGTGCTCATCACAGTCAACAATTTTTGCATTCCTGAATATAGGTATTCTCTTCATAGCATCAATAGGCATATGACCTAATCTCCTATGCCACAAAGAGCCATTTATTCCATTTACAATTGTTGTGGAGGTAATAAGGCTAATTGGCAATCCTGCTTCACACTTGTTCTTGATGGTCTGATCCAACACATACAATCCATGCTCCACTCTACCAATCCCCTTCACCTTCCCATTGAAAATATCCTGAAAGACACAACAGTTAGGAAAGAAGGCAAGGAAGAGCCCTAGAGCTTTGGTGAGTTTAGACACTGATAGCAAATTATATCTAAACTGAGGTACATAAAGTACATTTGTTATCACCAATCCACTTAATATGCTGGAAATACCTAAGTGAGTAATCACACTTGTTTCTCCAGTGGGCAATAAAACCTTCCTCATATTACTCCTAGACAGCTCCACATAGTCAATATAAAGTACATCTGGCTCTCTGACTTTCATCCTGCACCACCATTGCTTATGCTTCATTAATGGTTGGAGTTGGAATCATTAGCATTATTTTCCCTTTTGCTTGTGCGAAGGATTCATTCAATCCACTCAAAAACTGCACCAAGCGCTGCTGCTGAATGTGTTGTAGAATACTCTTGATTTAGGACAAGTACATGAAGGAGTGGGAATCATAGCATCATATTCGTCCCACAAATCATTTAGCTTTGAATAACAAGTGGAAACAGGTGCTAGGCCTTGCTTCAATGTTATAATCTCCTGATGTTTATTGTACCCTAGAAATGCTCCTTTTGTCGAATCTCTCCTCCAAATCCTTCCACACGTTATACGCAGATGACGCATATACTACACTGCTATAGAGTTCCTTCGTCACAACATTCATTATCCATGACAATACAAACTCATTGCATCTATCCCACTGATCGTGATGCTCCTTCCTAAGATTTTCCTTCTTACAAGTTACCTTCGATCAATCCTATCTTATTCTTCGTGAAAAGTCCAATTCTCATAGATCGAGACCACAAATTGTAATTTTCAGTTTCTATCAGCTTGAATTCGATCAAATGCTCCCCTGGCATATTAAAAGGTTGCAAATACAGCGGATGCGTGTGATTTAGCACAGTTTCATCATTCCTTATACTCGTTTCATCCTCAATCGCTATCTCAACTCTGAATCTATAAAACCCTAGCTTTTGGGATCAACGAACAATCTGTAATTGGACTCAAAATCAAACAAACAAAGGTGTAAAAAAAATCACAAGATGAGAATCAACGATTTGCGCTGCTAAATCGTTGCTCTGATACCATATTGAGGTTCTACCAGCTATAGAATTGAGAAAATGATAGAGCGAGAGGTAGGCTTGTGGAGGAAGAAAATTTTCTTCATCACTCAATCAGAAAATAGTTTAGGAGATAATGTCTCGCTTACAGGAAATCCACTAGCTACTTCTGTTAATATAACAATTAACTTAAACAGCTGCTAACTTCTACTATTTATACTTTGGTCCCTCAATCTTCTACACGAGCTAATTCTTTACCTTGCCTCAATAATATTTGCTAGATGCCTTGTAGAAAACTTATCCAAAAAATGCGCGTCAAGTTCGTTAATTTGAGTGACATGAAAATAGATTCAATTTAAGATTACAAAAAAAAATTGATAGCAAATTTTGGACCAATAACAAATTAGTTAAAACTTGAGAAAATAAAAAGAAGAACAATGAATTCTAAGAAGATGTTAAGTCACAAAGTCAAATGATTCTTGCAAAAATTAACATGTATACATTCAGAAACCAAATGGAACATGAATAGAGATCGTAAATGAAAAATAATTGTATTTCATCTGATACACAGCAATATAAGAGAAAGAAAGCCAAAAATAAAATAAAAAACTATATAACTTGTGATGCTACATAGGGAAGTAGGCCAAGCAGAAGCCCAATGAACTTGTTGGGAGAGAGAAATGTGATAAAATGATTAGAGAAATTGATGTGTACTTTAATAGAGTGAAATAAGGAATGTAAAAACACTGCAAAAATATTCCTACTACCGTAAAAGATGAAAAAAATAAAACTGAAATGTGCAATAATAATTAATTTTAGAAAGTTACAGCCTATTGTTACTACCATGAAAGATGAAAGAGAAAAATTTGAAATGTGAAAACACGATGTTAGTATAAATTTTATTGATATTAATTAGAAGAAGGGGAAGAGTTAGAAAGCATGATTATTATTTATTAATGTATGATATTTTTTTTTATTTTGTACATATATTGTCAAACATTTTGAATCATGATTATATTTACAAGAAAAAAAATTCATTTTTAATTTAAAAAATCTGAAAATTCAAGTTAAGAGAAATAAAAGGAGAATTATTGTGAATGCAAGCTCTAGAAATTTTTTATACCTGAATGAGATGTTTAAGAAATTAAATTTATAGTAGTATTTATTATGGTAAATATTCACTAATTGCATCACATTCATTATTTTGTATTTACATCTAATATACTGTAGTATTTATTATAATGAGTATTTACAGTTCTATCCAAAAATATTGCAGCAATAATGCTTAATAGAAGGGCAATAGTGTCCTTCAGCTTTATAAGGATATTTTGGTATTTTAATCTTGAGCTGAGATGTTCACACTTATAATATAGTACTAGTTTTTGAACACGTGATTCTATATCGTCGATTATTTTAAATTTCATATAAAAAATGATAAGTTTTTAACGGTATACATGTTCCAAGAGCATCTATTTATATTATATAAAGTTATTTTTCCATCGGAAATATATTTAAACTTTTAAATAAGTTGATGTGATCAACCACAATTTTTTTTTTTTTTTTTTGGTGCAAGTGATCAACCACATACATTTTCACCNGCTTTGTTGTCCTCTTCGATTCTCAACCGAACAATGAGATCTTCAAGGGACATCTCCTTGCGTTTATGTTTCAAGTAGTTTTTGAAGTCCTTCCACAAAGGAGGCAACTTCTCAATCATCGCTGCTACTTGAAATGCTTCATTAATAACAAGACCTTCAATGAAATTTCTATTAGTAAAAATACTAAGATTACTACTTTCAACATCAATATTAATTTGATTTATACCTTCAGCAAGGAGATCGTGAATAATCACTTGCAATTCCTGGACTTGGGTAATAACAGACTTGCTATCTACCATTTTGTAGTTCAAAAACTTTGCAGCAACAAACTTTTTCAACCCGGCATCTTCGGTTTTGTATTTCTTTTCAAGCGCAGTCCACAGTTCCTTTGACGTTTCCACGCCACTGTAGACGTTATACAAAGCATCCTCCAGCCCGCTTAGAATATAATTCTTGCACAAAAAATCTGAATGCTTCCACGCCTCAATCACGAGAAAACGTTCAGTTTCTGGAGTTTCATCGGACAACACAGGAACATCTTCCTTGATGAACTTCTGGAGACTTAGAGTAGTCAAATAGAAGAACATCTTTTGCTGCCAGCGCTTGAAATCAATCCCGGAAAATTTTCCGGGTTTCTCCGCCGGTGCCAATGCTGCCGGTGTCGTTCGACTTGTTGAGGCATTGGTAGTCACCATTGGAACAGCTTGGTTCTCATTTTCATTAGTCATTTCTATAAAAGAATGACACAAACATTAAAATCACGTAGATTTTAATAGAGTACAAAACCACAAAGGTTTTACTCTTCCAGAAACAGTAAGTACAAATACAGAAATCGGATTAAATTCCTTAAGCTTGTTAGTAGACTGTATTTGTAAAATAATTCTGGAAATATAAATGAGTATAAACAGAAATGAACATAAACAGAAATGACAGAAAACCAATTCGAGCCTACCGAATTCACAGTGTTTCCTTAAGGAATTTAATCCCCTCCTAGTACCCAAGGTTATGGATTATTTCCTCCCAGGATAGAACGAATTACACACTGGTGTAGTGGTACTTCAAACCCCAGTGTTTCAGCGAACACAAAATTCGGTAGCAAATCACACATACTTTTTGCTTTGTTTGATGCTAAAAGTATGCAGAAGAAGGAGAAGAAACTCAGAAAATCGTAGTGAAATTCTGAGCAGAATAGTGTTGTATTTATAGCCAACGTTGGGCTGAAATCTGAAGAGGTGCAACTCTTCAGAATGGCTATTTATGCAAAACGCCCACAGCATAAATGCCATAACATAAATGGCCATTTACTCAACAATAAAGAGGAAAAATTGAAGAGGGTAGTTACTTTTCTGTTACCAAAACAGAAAAACGGATTGGATTTAATATTAATATTTAATATTAATATTCTGTTATTAAAATAAATATTTAATAACATTTCTGTTAATATTTTACTATTAACAAATAAATTTGGTCCAAAAAGTTAATCAATCGATCATTTGACCAAATCCGAAGCCGAAGCCGTAGCCGTAGCCGAAGCCGAAGCCGAAGCCGAGCCGAGCGAGCGAGCGAGCGAGCGACGACGGCGCGAGGCTTGCCTTCTTCTCAACTCTTTAAGAGCTAGAAGAAGAGCAATTGCTTATATACCCATAAAAAACCTCTTCCTCTTCCAATATGGGACAATGCCCATTTGCCAAGGGGGGAACTTAAAATTTCACTCAAAAATTTCATTTCCCTCCATTTCCCATTCACCCTCTTTTAAGTATTCAATATATTAATTAAATACATCCAAAACCCAACAATCCCCCACATGAATGGGGAATGACTATATCACGGAAGTATGCATGAAAAACTGTGTGATTCGCAAGTAAGGATTAATTGCATCTGGATAAGTAGGCTTCCCTTTGAACTTTCCGTAGTGAACTTATGTCAGATATACTCGATCAATCGGTAGATTTGATATCTTTGAACCATCGAACTTTAGTGTATACCTAGACAATCACAAGTCACACAACCAACCCTTAACCGTCTTTGGTTCTCATTGTTGTGTTCGTTTCAGCCATGAACACCACCTAGTTTCATAAGTGCGTAGAGAACTGGCCTTACAATGTTCTCCTTGAAGCGGCTAACACTTCACACTTACATAGGTGATTCCTAAACGTGCCATCCCGTAGATACACTATTTGATATACCCCGTATCAAATTTAGAAATCATTAAAAAGCCTTAATGCTTTATCCTTGGTACTGAACATTGTCTCATCACGAGAATGGACCAAAAGTTTAGTTGACAATGTTGAACCGTCATAAATGACTTTGTTTGATCTCCTTGAACCTAGATCTTGGGATCTCCAGTCTTCTAGGTAGAGTTACCGCCACTATGACTTGTTCTCGGCCACAGTCCCATTCCCCTTGATGACTTCTCAACTACCTCTCTAGTTAGGCCTTTTGTAAGTGGATCCGACACATTATCACTTGACTTTACATAGTCAATTGTGATAATTCCTCTAAAGAGTAATTGTCTAACGGTTTTATGTCTTCGTCGTATATGACAAGACTTACCGTTATACATAACGCTCCCAGCCCTTCCAAATGCCGCTTGACTATCACAATGTATGCATATTGGTGCCAACGGTTTGGGCCAAAATGGAATATCTTCCAAGAAATTCCGGAGCCATTCAGCTTCTTCACCGGCTTTATCCAAGGCTATGAACTCAGCCTCCATTGTAGAGCGGGCAATACAAGTTTGTTTGGATGACTTCCAAGATACCGCTCCTCCACCAATAGTGAATACATATCCACTTGTGGACATGGAATCAGTTGATCCGGTGATCCAATTTGCATCACAGTATCCCTCAATGACCGCAGGATATTTATTGTAGTGCAAAGCAAAGTCCTGGGTATGTACTAAATACCCCAAAACTCGTTTCATGGCCATCCAATGAGATTGGCCTGGATTGCTCGTATATCGACTCAATTTACTTATAGCACAAGCTATATCTGGTCGTGTACAATTCATGATGTACATTAAGCAACCAAACACACGAGCATAATCCAATTGTGATATGCTCTGGCCTTTGTTCTTTGCTAATGCAAGATTCACATCAATTGGAGTCTTTGCAACTTTAAAGCCCAAGTGCTTGAATTTTTCAAGTACTGTCTTAATATAATGAGATTGTGACAATGCTAGACCTTGAGAAGTCTTATGGATCTTAATTTCCAGAATTAAATCAGCAACTCCCAAGTCTTTCATATCAAACTTGCTAGTTAACATACGCTTAGTAGCATTTATGTTGGCAATGTCATTACTCATTATGAGCATATCATCCACATATAAGCAAACAATGACTATGTGATTTGGAACATTTTTAATGTACACACATTTATCACATTCATTTATCTTAAATCCATTTGACAACATTGTTTGATCAAATTTAGCATGCCATTGTTTGGGTGCTTGTTTTAATCCGTAAAGGGACTTAACAAGTCTACAGACCTTCTTTTCTTTATCTGGAACCACAAACCCTTCAGGTTGTTCCATGTAGATTTCTTCCTCCAACTCTCCATTTAAGAAGGCCGTTTTAACATCCATTTGATGAATTTCAAGATCATAAACTGCAGCTAACGCTACTAACGTTCGTATGGACGTAATTCTTGTAACTGGAGAGTATGTATCAAAATAGTCAAGACCTTCTCGTTGTCTATACCCTTTGACCACAAGTCTTGCCTTATACTTGTCAATAGTGCCATCATCTTTCATTTTCCTCTTAAATATCCATTTAGAACCCCAATAGTTTATTTCCAGGAGGAAGATCAACCAATTCCCATGTATGGTTGTTCAGTATGGATTCTATTTCACTATTGACTGCCTCTTTCCATAACAATGATTCCGAAGAAGACATAGCTTCTTTAAATGTTTGAGGCTCATTTTCCAATAAGAAAGTCACAAAATCTGGTCCAAAAGAAGTAGACGTTCTTTGACGTTTACTACGTCTTGGATCCTCCTGATTAGTGTACTATCTTTTGTTTCTTCCGAGGTCTATTT
>NW_017671047.1:254813-275637 GCF_001879085.1 Nicotiana attenuata
ATTTGAGGCCCGGTAGCACCAAGCTATACTTAATTATTATGTGTGTCATTTTCAACATTTTTTAGAAATTTGTTAGTTTAATAAATTAAATTAAAAATTCTTGAATTGGACTTAATAATTATGTATGGCTTCCAGGCTCGATATTTAAGGCCCGGTAACACCAAGCTATACTTAATTATTATGTGTGCCATTTTCAACATTTTTTAGAAATTTGTTAATTTAATAAATTAAACTAAAAATTCTTGAATTGGACTGAATAATTATGTATGGGTTCCTGGCTCGATATTTGAGACCCGGTCGCACCAAGTTATCGTTAATTATTATGCGCGTGAATTTCAGTTACCGATGGAATTTTGTTAGTTTAAAGAATTAAATTAAAAATTATTGAATTGGACTGAATAATTATGTATGGGTTCCAGGCTCGATATTTGACGCCCGGTAACTACAGAGACTCTACGCTAAAAGGTTTTATAATTTACTAAGCTAAAAAACTCTACATTTTACTACGCTAAAAGGCTCTATATTTTACTACACTAAAGGCTCTATATTTTACTACGCTAAAAGGCTCTTTATTTTACTACGCTAAAAGGTCAATATTACATATAAAAATAACAAACATAACATATAAATATGAACAACAAACTATATAAAAAATATTTATTTATTATTTAACCAAGTAAAAACATAACATTAAAAATATAAATTATTTATCAAATTTTAATAATTTTTTGTCTCAAAGCTAATAAATCAATCCGGGTATAAATAAGATACAAATTTAAATACAAACATAACACAAATTAACATGAAAATATATTCAACAATACAAATATGCATGTACTATACGAGTTTTGACATAAACAAAATCGAAATACCTCGATTTAAGTTTTTTGAATTTGATTGAAATCAAATTTTTGCACCCGAATGAACGAATCCAAAGCTTCTCTTGTGTGCGGGACCTATACTCTTTGCTTTCTGGGTGACGGGTGGGGCCCAAAAATTTTTTTTTAACTTTGACGGGGGGTGAGGTGACCAGAACAGTGCTCGTTTTTTTAATTGGGGGGGGGGGGGGGGGAGGGGACTCCGTCGTTGTCTTGGGGAAGAAGAAGGGGCTTTATTTTATTAAAGCAATTCGCAGTACTATACTGCGAATTACTTAAACGCAGTATAGTACTGCGAATTGCTTTAATAAAATAAGCTGGGGCCCAATTTAAGTACTTTGCAGTATTGTACTGCGAATTCCTTTAAAAAAATAATTTTTAGTAATACGCAGTACTATATTGCGAATTACTTTAACGGCTAATTTTCCGTTAAAGTAATTCGCATTATAGTACTGCGTTTTAGATAGTTATGTAACTTTCTTTTAGTAGTAGAAATATGCTTTTTGTTCAAAAAAGCATTAAAAAAGTTACGGACTCTCACATAAGGTAGTATATTTATGTGAGACATGTCAGAATGGTAACTCCTTTACTATTTGGAGAAATAATAATTCTTGCACTCTTTTGTCAACAAGTGATTCCAGTATTATCTTTCTCTAATTTTTATTCTTTTTTCCCCTAATTTTGGACTTTTCGGTCACTTCACATTCGAGTGTAGTTGGATAAGGTCTAAATCCATTAGACATTTTACCTTGTGATATCTATAAATATAAATTAAAAAGATAAAAGATTTAGTTGCCACTTAGAAGCAAATGAGTATAGTTACCTAAAAGATCAAAATGTGATATTAATCATAGTAAGACAAAAGTTAATTAATCAAAACTCAACAAAATAGAAAAAAAATTAAAGCCAAAAAGTAAAAGTGTTGTAACAACCCGACCGGTCGTTTTGAACCCTAGCGCGCCGTTCAGCAGTTTGAGGCCATGAGCAGCTTCATTTCAGGTATAATGACTTGTGCGCGTGGTCGGAATTAAATTTCGGGAAGTTCGGGGTTGACTTGGAGAAGAAATTCTCATTCCGGAAGCTTTAAGGTGAGAGAATTGACTAGGATTGGATTTCAGAGTAAACGACCTCGGAATTCGGACCTGAAGGTTCCAGTAGGTTCGTATGATAATTTCGGACTTGGGCATATGCCCGGATCGGGTTTTGGATGACCCGGGAGCGTTTTGGCGCCTATTGTGGAAGTTAGCATTTTGGAGGAAATTTCATAAGTTTAGGTTGAGTGCATTTCAGTGTTATTGATGTCCGTTTGGGATTCCAAGTCTGGGATTAGCTCCGTATGGTGATTCTGGAGTTGGGAGCGCGATCGGAAGTGAATTCGGATGCCCGTGGGTCATTTTGGGGTCATTTGGCTAAAGATAGAAATTTGAAGGTTTTTGAGAAGTTTGACCGGAGGTGGACTTTTTGATATCGGGGTCAAAATCCGATTCCAAAAGTTGGAGTAGGTCCGTAATGTCGAATATGACTTGTGTGCAAAATTTGAAGTCAATTGGACGTGATTTGATAGGTTTAAACATCGGACCGAGGGCATTTTTGTCAACTTTTCGATCGGGGTTAGGAATTGTTATAAATTGGATTGTAATGAGCACTCGAGCATATATTAATGGAAATGCATAACAATTGACTAGTTTTGGAGCAAGTAGCATCAATTTAAATCTTCGGAATGGCGTGGAAGGCCAGATATGGATATTCGGAGCGAGGTGAGTCTCCTTTCCAACCTTGTAAGAGGGAATTGTCCCCATAGGTGAAATAATTGGTTATGTGCTCCTATTTGTGGGGGTTACGTACGCACGAGGTGACAAGAGTCCGTGCATAGCTACTAATATGTGTAAGTCCGGGTAGTCTAGGACCCAAAAGCATGCTATACTTGGAATAATTGTAATCTTATTGACAATTGAATTTCTTAAATCCTATCGAATTGGTAAATGAATTTCTAAGAGGATTAAACTTTGTTTTCTTAAATCATTAAAAGAGAATTGGCTTCTAATGGGATAAATGTTCCCCGTAAAATTCTTAATTTGTTGTTTGAGCATGTATTTCTACGTGTACCTGCGTCGCTTGAATGGTACGCGAGCAGGGTGATTGTTTATTTAAATTTGACCACGTTGCATGTATGATTCGCGAGCGGGGTAATAGATGCATCTATGGTTCGGGCCGCTCGACCCTCGGCAGTGCACGTTTTAAATTTATGTTGGATCGGTCGTACGACCTCGGCATGAGTTGCGCATGTTTGAATTGCTTGTCTTGAGATTTATTGATATTGTCATCCTCTCTCCCCGACTTGATATAATTGTTAAATTAATGGATTACGAATCCGGAGACTTATAATAAAAAGGAACTTTTACCTGTTTAGTAATTCATTTGAATCTACTGCTACCCTTAATAAATTTCGTGAGTCATCGCTTTAGTAATATTATTATTTGACCATTAGTAAGTGTCAAAGTGGTCATCTCGTCTCTACTTCTTCGAGATTAGGCGGGATTCTTACTGAGTACACATTTTTTTCGTACTCATGCTACACTTGCTGTGCATTTCATTGCACAGGTACAGGTATTTCTATTGGCCCATTGGGCGTAGCAGCACGGGCGACCCGGAGACTAGGTGAGCTGTATTTTCTCGAGGCGACCCGCAGCTAGTATAGTCTCTCTCAGAATTGTATTTACTTTCTGTCCATTTGTATTCCGGACAGCTGTTGTACTTTATTCAAATTCTTAGAAAATGCTCATGCACTTGTGACACCGGATTCTGGGATGGTTATGAAGTATTTTGTATTAATTGCTTATCATTTAATTTGAATTGAAGCGATTATTTTTTATTTGTAAATTTGGAGGAAAATCATAGATTTCAAGAGTACTAAAACGAGAATTTAATTAAGTAATTTGGTTGGCTTGCCTGGCGGGGGTGTCCGGCGCCATCACGACCCTTCGTGGATTTTGGGTCGTGACAACGTGGTATTAGAGCACTAGGTTCCCGTAGGTCTCACGAGTCATGAGCAAGTCTAGTAGAGTCTCGCGGATCGGTACGGAAACGTCTGTACTTATCCTCGGGAGGCTACAGGACTTTTATGAGTGCTTCCCTTCTTTATTTCCCATCGTGCGATTTGATCCCTGGAGGCTATGCCTTTAATTCCTTCCTATTCAATCTTATGCGACGTGGACCGCTTGTTATGAATCGAGGATTGAAGAATTGTAATTGTACTACCGATGCAGTGCAGTGTTTCTCCCTGCATAGTTGCCTGAGCTATTATCGTCGCCTTGTGGAAGGATATTCTGTCGTTTCAGCTCAGTAGCGGTACATCTGAGAGCTCTGAGGCTAGGCACAATTGCCATGATGCTATGAACGATTGTTCCGCGGTATTGATATGATGGTAGGACGTTTGCCTACGTGTCGGGGCAGTGAATGACTTGAAGGGAGGTTTACTCAGTGCATGATCTAGAGATTCGGTATTTTATTCCCGGTAGGGGAAAGGCAATCGGACTGAGAATGGTCAGATGTAGGCTGGTGGAGTAATGAGACTTGGTATTTGCGAGCGTGGTGGAGTTTTCTTCTATGATGAGGTGTTATTGTCCTAATTGAACGTACTAAGTTCGCCGGTGTTATGATCTTCTACAATTCGCCTTTGGGGTAAGCTATTGTGAAATAGTATTGAAGATGCGGCTATCAGATATCGCAGGGTGCGGTAGTTCAGGATTGAACCAGTGTTTCTAATGTCGACAGTTTGAGAAAGATGATCTTTCGAAAGGTGTAAAGTTAGCAGCAATTGTGGGTTCAAGTGCCATGAAGATAGATTTTATTTAAGTGCCACAAAGGTGAAATAGTATTGAAGATGCGACTGTCAGATATCGCAGGGTGCGGTAGTTCAGGATTGAACCGGTGTTTCTAATGTCGACAGTTTGAGAAAGATGATCTTTCGAAAGGTGTAAAGTTAGCAGCAATTGTGGGTTCAAGTGCCACGAAGATAGATTTTATTTAAGGCAACAACTGAGCAGCAACGGACGAGGAAGGACATGTGGGGAGTGTCAGGCGGTAGTTAAAATTTCTAGAAGTCCAGGTATAAGAAGTAAAGGCCGAGTAGTCAACTAAATAGGTGAGTTTCGCCAAAGTGGGAGAGTTTGGGGTGATTTGGGAATTTTGTGATTGTTGATTTGGGCCTACGGATTTATTTGAAGTATGGGCTATTATGCGGCAGGAGATTTGATCTAACAGAAAGGAGCTGCTTGAAATGAAGAGGAATACGACCTAACTTTGAATTGGAAGGATGATGTCGCGCACTTAATTTATGTCCACGAGAGGTGAATGGATTTGTGCAGCTGGAGAGTGAGATGGGACTCAGGATGGGTCGTTAATGTCGTTGTGATTGCGCCCCGCGTAGCAGCGTTGGAAGACGTCGGCACGTAGATTCCACAGGCAAGATATCTCCAGTGAGCAGGTCAGCGGTCGAATGGTTGGCGAGGCTTCTGCAAAGGGTTCTATTGGCTATACAGCAAGGAGATCGGTCGTGTAAATGTGGTTGATGATTCAGAGTATAACAAGAGGGTTTTACAGAAAGATTCCGAGAATTTTGGCGATTGATTGCGCAAAGTTATGTCAACAAGAGATAAAGAATCCCGGTTAATTCCAGAATTTGTGTTATAATGGCTTCAGGATAAGTGGGAGAGTCCCACCGCCTATGATTAAGGATTGCCTAATTAACTACTTGCGAGGTTTCTGATTATTAGCATATTGATGGGTTATTTCAGCTACAGGAAAGGAACATAAGTGGTAAATTGAACAAAGTAATTGTTAAAGGTATGCTATGGTTGGCCTTATTGGCTCATGTTCAGACTTGGGGGAGAATTAAGGATTCATGCCTTGTATGGATGCGGATTTCCAGGAAAGTGATTCTGCCGGGTGCTTCGTCGAGGGGGTATTCATGTGCTAGAATATTTATGGAATTGATTATATTCGGGGCCAAGTCAGAGCGGGTGGCTCTCAGCAATGGTCCTAGTGGATTCAAAGGGGCAAAGCGTAGTGCTTAGTGATTTTGAGCCTATACGTATGGTTAAGAATCAAGCTTGGTAGCAGCTTATGAGAAGGGGCACAGAATATTCTATGATGTTTTGACTTGTAGTGTAGCCCTCGGGAGGTATGAAATGGTTCGTGGGGTTTGAGATGGCATGGTCTCGTGATTCAGGGTCACTCGGGATGAGTGCGGATGGAGCATGCCATGTGTTGGATGGAGTATTATTATTTTTAAGGCAATCAAGGATAAATTGGAAGAGGATAGATTGATTAGCCATAGTTGAATTGGCATATTGGTGGCAGTGATCAGTTTCTTCAGCGCGATTGAGTTATGCAAGGGAATTGTGGCGGCACGTGTGAGGCTTGTCGGCCGCCGTAATTGATGTTATTCAGAAGTATCCTACTGCTATGGCCTGCTATGCGTAGGCGGACTCCGGAAGGCCTGTGGTAGCTTAGACCACTACTTAGAGATTTGCATATTCTACTGTTATGAGAGTTCACCTGTGTGTTGCTATGGTTCTCCTGAAGTGAGATAAGTGAAGAGTTTTATATGATGAAGTGTTAATCCATTTGTGGTTACGGATCTATGACGAAAGATCGTGTTCTATCGTATGTTGGCATGATGGGTGCAGTGAGTGGTATGGAATTCGAAGAGAGGATCAAGGTTGCAGTTTGGTGTTGACAAGGAAGTCACGAGCTCGGATGGGCAGGGAAGTAGTTTCAATGTTTAAAGTAAGTTGGTATTGCCTTCAGCATCACTTGAGGTCGGTGTTTTGTGAAAAAGGCTTTGCATCCTGGTTAAGGATTCTTGATTGCTTTTTTTAGCGTTAGTGCGGTCGGTGGTCTGGGTGTACAGACCTGTTATCTGTCACGGGAAGGCTGTATAAGTGTGGCATATAGTCGCTTGATTGGTTGAAGAGTTAAACCAAGTAGGAAGATTGTGGTGATATCGTTAATTTGAGAATTGATGCCTGGAGGGCACTCGAATTATTGGGTTGTGGACTGTGGAGGATTACTTCGGTTATGATGGTTGTCCTTATGTGTTATTAGAAAAAGGGGAGTATTTATCGGCCTTTGAGAGGTTATTAGCCTAGTTCGGTGTGATCAAAACCAGCTTGAGGTCTGTGGATGGATTTAAATATGGATATGGGCTCTATATCAAGTCAAACGTGTTCATCTCAGTAATGCGCTCCTTATGGAGGAGTAGTCAGGGTGTTATTTCGTCGTCAGATATTTCATGTAATGATACATTGCGCCGTGTGAGTTGTGAGACGGCTTGGGAAATTGTTTGTGTGTTGAGGTTCCGCGTAGAGATGATAGAAAAATGGCTCTTGAGATTCAGATCGTATATCGCACCTCAGTTGTGCTTGAGTTTGTAGCTTATGACACTATATGTCCCCTCAGGGATGGTATTATGCACTTAGCGTGCTTGTGACAGATATTCGGTATTTTGTTGTAATGAGAAATTTAGCTCGATGTATATTTCCTTATGTGAAATCTATGTGTGGATCGGGTGGCACGCCGCCATGGGTATGTTATTTGGATCGGGTTGCACATCGCAACAGCGAGACGTTTAGTACAGTTCCCCGTATCTGTTTTATGCATTTTGTTTCCTCTTTTCTTGAGAGGAACTTATATTAGCTGTACGCCCGCGTCGCATGTATGATTCGCGAGCGGGGTAATTGGAATTCCTTTTCAGAGTTCGTCTTCCTTTTGTATCGCGTTCAAATTGGTAGCCTATTGGCACATTGCGGCATTATATGAGACTTTTGACTATGTCCGGAGTGGCTTATTGCCTGAGCAGTTTGTGCCGGGTGAGACGAGATCATTGGACTTAGGATCAGTGCAATCTGAATATATGAAGTATATTAAGGAGCAAAGACCATTATTTGGTTCAGAAAGAGGTGATGGTTCTTGACAGGAGTATAGACCCTATGAATCGTTGATTCGGCAGTTGGTTATGAATTTCTACACATCCCTTCCGCCGTGGTGGCATTGCGAGAGTTGGAATAGGACATATATACGTCATGGGGTGCATTGTGAGCATCAGATTCGGGAAATGTCGACTATTATGATCAGAGAGTGTTATTATGGTATTGTGAATGATGGGGTGCATGGTGTGAATTCAGCAAGGGTGTGCAGTCATGTTCTGGTACAGTGTGTGGTGATTGATACGATGTTCATATGTTGAAAGCAGGCCTGGCAGAGAATTTCGGATGTTGAAACTGGGCTCCAAGGCTTATTTGCCCAAATGAAGGAGGTTATATTTAGATTTGATCGAGCTGATGTGCCCAATTGAGTTGTGGTAGCACGGGTAGGTGCGCGAGGTATTAAGCAGTGATTCCTGACAACCCTAGCACAGTTCCTAGCACGTTCGAGGACGAACGTATGTTTAAGTGGGAGAGGATGTAACGACCCGACCGGTCGCTTTGAGCCCTAGCACGCCGTTCAGCAGTTTGAGGCCATGATCATCTTCATTTCAGGTATAATGACTTGTGCGCGTGGTCGAAATTAAATTTCAGGAAGTTCGGGGTTGACTTGGAGAAGAAATTCTCATTTCGGAAGCTTTAAGTTGAGAGAATTGACTAGGATTGGATTTCAGAGTAAACGACCTCAGAATCAGGACCTGAAAGTTCCAGTAGGTTCGTATGATCATTTTGGACTTGGGCGTATGCCCAGATCGGGTTTTGGATGACCCGGGAGCGTTTTGGCGCCTATTGTGGAATTTCGCATTTTGGAGGAAATTTCATAAGTTTGGGTTGAAGTGCATTTCAGTGTTATTGATGTCCGTTTGGGATTCTGAGTCTGAGAGTAGCTCCGTATGGTGATTCTGGAGTTGGGAGCGCGAACGGAAGTTAATTCGGATGCCCGTGTGTCATTTTGGGGTCATTTGGCTAAAGATAGAAATTTGAAGGTTTTTTAAAATTTTGACTGGAGGTGGACTTTTTGATATCGGGGTCGGAATCCGATTCCGAAAGTTGGACTAGTTCCGTAATGTCGAATATGACTTGTGTGCAAAATTTGAAGTCAATCGGACGTGATTTGATAGGTTTAAACATCGGAAGTAGAAGTTTGAAATTCTAAAGTTCATAAAGCTTGGATTGGAGCTCGACTCGTGGTTTTAGCGTTGTTTGATATGATTTGAGGCCTCGAGCAAGTCCGTAATGTATTTTAGGATTGGTTGGTATGACTGGTTGGGGTCCCGGGGGCCTCGGGTGGATTCCGGGTGGTTAACGGATCGAAAATGGAATTTTTGGAAGGCTGAAGTTGTTGGTTGCTGGTATAACCGCACCTGCGAGAATTGGGCCGCAGGTGCGGAGCCGCAGATGCGGTTTGGACCAAAAGTGAAGGGGACCGCAGATGCGGTCAAGCAGCCGCAGATGCGGGACCGCACCTGCGAAGGTCGAATCGCAGAAGCGGAAGGGAGGGCCTGGTGAGATATCCGCAGAAGCGGTAGAAGTGCTGCACCTGCGGAACTGCAGAAGCGGTCAAGGGACCGTAGGTGCGGAAGTGCTGGAGGCAGAATGGTTCTTTTAAAATCGGGGGTTTGGTCATTTTCCCCCATTTTACATTGGGTGTGGACGATTTTGGAGAGCTTCATGTGGGGTTTTTCGCCATCAACGACAAGGTAAGCTAATCCCATCCATCTTTAGTTAAATATATCGAATATGTATGGATTTTAGCATGTAGGTAGATATTTGGGGCTTTGAGGAAAACCTAGAAAATTGATATTTTCGGAATTTGACCATGATTTTGGGTATCAAATTGAGAGTAAATTATATATATTTGAGTTCGTGGAGTCATGGGTAAGCTTAATCGTCGAAAATCTTTGGGATCCGGGCACGTGGGCCCGAGGGCGTTTTTGTCAACTTTTCGATCGGGGTTAGAAATTGTTATAAATTGGATTGTAATGAGCACTCGAGCATATATTAGTGGAAATGCATAACTATTGGCTAGTTTTGGAGCAAGTAGCATCAATTTGAGTCTTCGGAAGGGCGTGGAAGGGCGGATATGGATCTTCGGAGCGAGGTGAGTCTCCTTTCTAACCTTGTAAGAGGGAATTGTCCCATAGGTGAAATAATTGGTTATGTGCTCCTATTTGTGGGGGTTACGTACGCAAGAGGTGACGAGAGTCCGTGCATAGCTACTAATATGTGTAAGTCCGGGTAGTCTAGGACCCAAAAGCATGCTATACTTGGAATAATTGTAATCTTATTGATAATTGAATTTCTTAAATCCTATCGAATTGGTAAATGAATTTCTAAGAGGATTAAACTTTATTTCTTAAATCATTGAAAGAGAATTGGCTTCTAATGGGATAAATGTTCCCCCTAAAATTCTTAATTTGCTGTTTGAGCATGTATTTCTATGTGTACCTGCGTCGCATGTATGGTACACGAGCAGGGTGATTGTTTATTTAAATTTGACCGCGTCGCATGTATGATTCGCAAGCGGGGTAATAGATGCATCTGTGGTTCGGGCCGCTTGACCCTCGGCAGTGCACATTTTACATTTATGTTGGATCGGGCCGTACGACCTCGGCATGAGTTGCACATGTTTGAATTGCTTGTCTTGAGATTTATTAATATTGCCATCTGCTCTCCCCGACTTGAGATAATTGTTAATTAATGGATTATGAATTCGGAGACTTTTAATAAAAAGGAACTTTTACCTGTTTAGTAATTCATTTGAATCTACTGCTGCCCTTAATAAATTCGTGAGTCATCACTTTAGTAATATTATTATTTGACCATTAGTAGGTGTCAAAGTTGCCATCTCGTCTCTACTTATTCGAGATTAGGCGGGATACTTACTGAGTACACGTTGTTTTCGTACTCATGCTACACTTGCTGTGCATTTTGTTGCACGAGTACAGCTATTTCTATTGGCCCATTGGGCGTAGGAGCACGGGCGACCCGGAGACTAGGTGAGCTGTATTTCCTCGAGACGACCCGCAGCTAGTATAGTCTCTCTCAGAATTGTATTTACTTTCTGTCCATTTGTGTTCTGGACAGCTGTTGTACTTTATTCAAATTCTTAGAAAATGCTCATGCACTTGTGACACCGGGTTCTGGGATGGTTATGAAGTATTTTGTATTAATTGCTTATCATTTAATTTGAATTGAAGCGATTATTTTTTTATTTGTAAATTTGGAGAAAAATCATAGATTTCAAGAGTATTAAAACGAGAATTTAATTAAGTAATTTGGTTGACGTGCCTGACGGTGGTGTCCGGCGCCATCACGACCCTTCGTGGATTTTGGATCGTGACAAGTGTAGACATAGATCTAGGGGTGTTCATAAAAACCCGAAAAATCGAACCAAACCGACCAAAAAAACCGATACTTTTTAGGTTTTGTTTGGTTTTGGTTTTGAATTTTAAAAACCGATGAAATTTGATTTGGTTTGGTTTTGGTTTTAATAACCGAAAAAAACCGAATCAAACCGACTATAAAAGTAGCTATTTGAAATTATTATTACACCTATATATATGTATTTTTATATAAAATATCTAAAATTTTATCGTACATATTAGTCATTTGTATTTTTAGTCTAGTTCTTTTCTATTATAATAATCTATTTTTTTTGCCTTTACATTCTAGTTTGATTGGTAGTTTTCTTTTGCAAGTACAAGAATTTATTTCATGATAAAAATAATCGATTTTTAATTGAGTACTTAAATTATTCATCACTATTTAATTCAATTATCATCAATATATCTTGGTAAATGATAGATTTCTCAAAGAACAATTGATTTGATAGTGTTACGTTGAAAATGTAGTCGCCGGAATATGCATTTGGTAGTGTATGTCTCATATTTAAGAAAAATACCGATAAATAACCATAAAACCAAAAAACTGACAAAAACCGAATCGATAAAAAACCGACATAATTGGTTTGGTTTCTTTTTAGGGAATAATCGAACCATGAACACCCCTACATAGATCTCCCTCACCCACCCTCTTAATTTTTTCTCACTTGGAGAACTATATTACCCATATAATTTAAGATGAAAGAAATATGTATTGATCCACCAAATTTGCTTCTTTAAGAGTTTAGTTCCATATCTGACATAGGAATATTGACAAACTAAGAGCACATCTGAAAAGTCTCCTTAAAGAAAAAAGAATATGTAGAATACGTACACAACAAAACTCCAGAATCAGTGATGTTTTATAAGTCAATACCACACAAGAGGGGGTGATTTTTGTGGTACCCAATTTTCGCCTAACTTGATTATAGAAGGACCTGGTTCTTCTATGTGTTCCAACTACTACTGTTGCGGAATAATAACTACAGAAAATAAAGAACACAGAGATTTTACGTGGAAAACACCTGGCTCAAAAGGTGAAAAAACCACGACCTACCTTCCAGTAGGATTTTCCCAAACTCTCCATAAAAATCACTGAGCCAAAAATTGCATTTACAAAAACTCTTATGTAAGCCTAGGATTAACTCTAATCCCGTTGTGGCACACAGCCTCAACTGTTGCGATAACTTCAAGTTAACTCTAACTTGAAAACTCTAAGTACCTAATACCATTGCTTCTAAATAAGCTGAAAGGTACAATGTAAAATCACCTACTATAATTGAACTAGAATAAAAGATAGACTCTTGGAACTGGTTCTTCTATCTGGTTCAAGTAGCTTCAGGATTGCATGCTTGAATCACACATAAATTGCTCGCAAAATTGCCTTGCTATTTTGATTTCAATTCACGTTTAACTTCTGCTTGTGTACATTACCTGTAAAAGAGAACAACACTGATATTTAAGGAGTTAGCAATTAGAGATTGACTAGGATACAGACGCTACTCTTCCATGGTGGAAGAGTTCTAGTTGATCTCATACTCTAACTCTATCCTTTTCCTAAACCGTGTCCTCTTTGTGTAAGGAGTGTTTCTCCTTATCCAATATGCAACCTTTTCGATCATGATCAGGAGATATCACTTCTGATAAGTTAGGTTTATCTCCTTCACGTGCATCTCACATGTTTGAGTTGATCACAACTGTGTTGCACAAGATGGACATGGTCCATGTCTGAGTTCCTTTGTCAGTCTTCAAAACTTCACCTTTACTTGGGCCAACAAATTCCCCCTTTTTGATGATGACAAACTCTGTGCTTCTCACTCACTTAGGCCCTGTCAGAACTCAGCTTATTCATCAATACAAAGTTAGAAAAATTTACTTATCATCAAGGACCAGGTTCATTAGGTTATAAACATCACTTATTCAGAATATTTAAAGCACAATATCTCTTCCCCCTTTTGGCATCATCGAAAAGTTGCATAAACAAAGTGTGAGTCCCAGAATTTTAACAATTACTCATGGCCACTGGGGCAACTGCAAGTGCAATCATGGATCAATCATCAGTAATCAGGCAAACATATTTAAACTATCAAGGAAATATTAACAGTCAACAAGAGCAAAAATAGTAGATATCATTGATAGAAGATATGTTGCTACCACAATCCACAAACAGAAAGCAAAAATATTCAAAACATGAGCAAAAAGAAAGAGAAATCCCTAATCTGGGTCACTGGTGGTACTAGACAGGTTCAGGAGATAAAGGCTAGAAGTCCTAAGGCTTGGGGGAGCTAGAAGGTTGGTTTTGGGCTTGGAGAAGGTTCAGCATATTTTGAAGAATCCCGTCATTCTTCTCCTTTTCCTTGGTGAGCTCAGTTCTAAGAGCATCCTTCTAAGATTCAACCTCTGCTAAGCGAGCCTTCAGCCTAGCTATCTCAGCATCCTTGGATCCACTTTCCTGAACTAGAGCCCTGACTTTACTGTTGACAAGTGTCTTCTTGGGTGAACCAGGTTCATTGGGAATGGCATTGACTAGATAGTCACAAGCAATCAGAGAATTAATGCCAAAATGGTCCTTGCTTGTGGCCATTTCCCACTTCTTCAGAGGCACCTTGCACCGATCCAGAACAGTAGTCAGAATAAATCCATAGGGAGTGGCATGGACCTTGGAGCCATTGATAACCCTGTCCAGTAGCTTGATGATGAATGTAGGCCAGTTGATTTGCCTTCCACTTTCAAGGCACTCCATCAGAACTAAGTCCATATAGTTAGCAATGTGCCTTCTTTCCTGCCTGGGCAGTAGGCACTTGTTGACAAACTCAAAGAGGACTTTGTGTTGTGGCTTCATTTCACTCTTGTGCACAAACTTGGCCTAATTCACTTCTTCAACATCACAGAATCTCCTAGTGATTTCAAGGGCAGGAGGAAGGGAACCCAGACTTGGCCATCTTTGCCTAGTGTAGTCATCATATCCCTCAGCAGGGATGTCAAGAATCTCTCCCAGCTTCTCTGCATCGAAAGTCACTTGAACTCCTTTCACTTGGCTGGTGACTCTGCCATCCTTGGCTTCTGCATTTGCCATGAATTCAATGATCTCATTCCTGGATAGCCTTCCATCCATCTGAAGGACCATGTCCTTCCAGCCCTGAATAGCTAGTGCATCAACCAAACGAACCATTCCTAGTTCCACCAGCTTGTCTTGTTCACCACCAGACTCACTCTCTTCTTCACCACTCCATTCCTCATCTTCAGTAATTCTAACTTGTTTGTTTTTCACTGCAGACCTTATCCTCTTGGCCAATGAAGATTCAGCAGCCTTAGACACAGATGAAGACTTCTTGGAAGAAGTCTTGGACTTTTTGGGCTTGGGGTTCTGAACCTCCACAGTTGTATGTTTCTCTTGATGGACCTGTTCCATCTCCTCAACATCAACAACCTTAGAAGGCTCTGCAACCTTAGATTTTCTTTTATCCATCCCCTTCTTCTTGCTTTCAGCCAAAGCCTTTTGTAACTCACTCTCACTTTGTTTCACCATACTTCTTGTGGCTCTCCCCTTTGGCAATGGAATTTCAGAAGTTGTTGGGGAAGAAGCCTTTCTTTTCTTGGAAGGTTTTGCAGTGCTGGGGGCTTTTGGTGTTGGGGTTCTCCTTTTCTTTGGATCATAGCTAGCACCCACTTCCTTCAGAACGTCTGCTAAGGTCTCCTCAACAGATGAACCAGGTTCATCTGCCTGTGAACTTAGATTAACCAAACCTTTAGCAGCCTCCCCTGAACCACTTCCCCCTGACTTTTTGCCACTTTCTTCCATAGTTGCATGATCAACCCCAGATAGCTAGTACCATCAATTCAGAAGTGGGTGAAGAGCCAGCCACTCCTTTCCCTTTTCCCTTCACATCACTACATACACCCCCCCCCCCNGCATCCAAATGCCCTAAGATGGGATATATTTGGTTTTCTCCCTTTAAGTAACTCATAGGGAGTCTTCTCTACAAGGGTATAGTCATGCACCTATTGATGATGTAACATGCAGTATTTACAGCCTCTGCCCAGAAGTTATGGGGCCGTTTACTAGAAAGAAGCATAGTCCTAGCCATATCTTCAAGATCCTATTCTTTCTTTCAACTACTCCATTTTGTTGAGGAGTCCTAGGGGCGGAGAAATTATGATCTATACCATGCTCATCACAAAATTCAGCAAACTTAGCATTTTCAAATTCAGTTCCATGATCAAACCTAATTGATGTAAGTTGATTACCTAGTTGTTTCTGAGTTTTTCTAACAAAGGCAGTAAATATGTCAAATGCTTCATCCTTAGATGTTAAAAACAATACCCAAGTAAACCTAGAGTAATCATCAACAAGCACCATCACATATTTCTTACCACCTCTACTCAATGTTCTCATTGGACCACATAGATCCATATGAACCAGTTCCATCGACCTGGTCGTGCTTATTACTTTCTTGCTTTTAAAAGAGGATCTTACCTGCTTCCCCCTTGCACAAGCCTCACAAACTTTGTCTTCCTTAAACTTGATGTTAGGTAGCCCTATCACCAGGTCCTTGGAGCCAAAATTGTTGAGTTGACTTAGACTTGCATGTTCAAGTCTTTTGTGCCAAAGAAGGGGATCATTGTCCAACACACTTAGACATGTGAGTTCATTTTCTGAAAGAGTGGACAAATCTACAATGTAAATATTGTTAACTCTTTTTCCTGCAAAGCAATCTTGTCAGTGGTAAGATTAAACACAAAACATTTAGTAGAGATGAATGCTACCAGGTTACCTCTGTTACATAGTTGTGATACACTGATTAGGCTATATTTCAAGTCATCTATCAAGTAGACATTCTCAATAGAATCTGAGTCTGTCTTACCTACCTATCCAACCCCAATGATCTCACCTTTCTTCCCATTTCCAAAGGAGACATTACCTCCTTTTAGGTCCTCAAGTGAAAGGAACTGGTTTTTACTTCCAGTCATATGCTTTGAGCAGCCACTATCCATGTACCATATTTGGCTACTTCCCCTCACTTGGACCTGCAAAACGAAATCAGGGTTAGACTTAGGAACCCAAACTAATTTGGGTCCCTTTCTATAGGCAAAGGGGTGAATTAAATTCTTTCTAGCCCATCCAGGCAGCCTATTTTTCTCTTGAACAAAGGTTTTGTTCTTTTGACTGGCCTTTTCTTTTGCATTACATTCACTTTTGTAATGACCAGTCTTGCCACAGTGTGTGCAGATTTTGTTCTCAGGAAGTGTGATGTACTTGCTTTTGGGATCCCACTTAGGTGTTGGGGTCCCATAGCCAAGTCCTCTTTTCTTGCTACTGTGGTGCTCTTGTAGCCAGGATAGTGCATCAAAGGACTTATTCCATTTGCAAGTTCTGTCTAGTTCATGCTTCACCTTGCCTAGATCTTCATTTAGGACTCTTATCTGCTCATCTTTCTTGTACAAATCATCCTTCATTTTTCCTAGATTTTTTTCTAAGGTTAGATGCGTGTGATCAACTTTCTTCTTACCTGTTCCTAATTTTAGTTTTAAATATTAGACCTAAGTTCTAAGACAGTGGTGTCAAGTTCAAGAACCTGGTTCTTCAACTCAGTATTTTTACTATCACTTTCACTAGCCCTGAGTTCCAGATTTTTGCACTTGGCTTTTAGGATCACACATTCCCTAGAAGCTGCTCCTTCTCATTGTTTATGACCTCAGACTCATCAATGAAGTCTAGCAGTAATTCAGATAGCCTTTCTTTAGACAAAAATTTAATCTTGTCTTTGAGATGAATCACACTTACCTCTTGTTCATCGTCTGATTCTCCAATGGACATAAGTGCTTGTTCATCTCCAGTTTCATCTTCTGAATCCTCATCTGAGCTTTCTCCCCAAGCAGCAACCATACCCTTTGTTGATCCTTTTTTCTTCTTGGGTTGAACCTGTTCCTTCTTCCTGTTTCTTCGTTCAGCCCTTCCCTTCTTCTATTCAATTTCCCGCTGAGGATAATTCTTGATCATGTGGTCAGTCTTACCACATTTGTAGCAGCCCTCTTTGGTCTGTTTTTCAGGAGCCCTTGGTTTGTTGAAGGTTGCACCTCTTGAAGAACACTTTCCTCTCATTAGGTACTTCTTGAAATCCCTTGTGATCATAGCCATTTGATCATCCTCCAAGTCTGCACCTTCAGCTATTCTCAGAGCCATGCTTCTTTCCTTCTTTGGTGTATCCATCTTCATGGTTTGCCTTCTCAGTTCATAGGCAGTGAGATTTCCAATCAGCTCATCCAACTTGAGAGTAGCAATGTTCTTTGATTCCTGAATAGCAGTGATTTTACTTTCCCAAGTTACTGGTAGGACCCTTGTCAAGATTTTCTCAACCTTGTCTTCTTCAAGGATAATTCTTAAGAGACTTAAGTTCATTTGTTAGTGTTGTAAACCTTGTGTACATCTCTTGGATGGTTTCTCCTTCCTTCGTGGTGAAATTCTCATATTGAGAGTACAACAATGTTCCTCTTGATCTCTTTACTTGAGGAGTTCCTTCATGGGCCACTTGTAGAGTGTCCCAGATTTCCTTAGCAGTGGTACATCTTTGAATTCTGCTGTACTCGTCTGGACCTAGTCCACACACAAGCCATTTCTTGGCCTCGGCATTCTTTTCCCATTTCTTCAAATCTTCAACAGTACAGTCAGCTCTCGTCTTTGGCACGTCCACTCCTTCAGAATTCTTCTTTGTAGTAGCCAGGGGACCATTAGTAACAATGTCCCAAAGTTCATAGTCTTCTCCTATGATGTGGTCTCTCATCCTGTTCTTCCACCAGGAATAGTATTGGCCATTAAAGAGTGGAGGCCTAGCAGTGGATTGTCCTTCCCAGTTTCCAGGTGGTGCACTCATCTTGATCTGTTCCTAAGGTGTTAGCCTCTTCAAGGATAACCCGCTCTAATACCAATTTATGTTTTATACGTCAATAACACACAAGAGGGGGGATGATTTGTATGGTACCCAATTTTCGCTTAACTTGATTATGGAAAGACCTGCTTCTTCTATGTGTTCCAACTACTACTGTCGCCGAATAATAACTATAGAAAATAAAGAACATAGAGATTTTACGTGGAAAACACCTGGCTCAAAAGGTGAAAAAACCACGACCTACCTTCCAGTAGGATTTTCCCAAACTCTCCACTAAAATCACTGAGCCAAAAACTGCATTTACAAAAACTCTTTTGTAAGCCTAGGATTAACTCTAATCCCGTTGTGGCACACAGCCTCAACTGTTGCGACAACTTCAAGTTAACTCTAACTTGAAAACTCTAAGTACCTAATACAATTGCTTCTAAATAAGCTGAAAGGTACAATGTAAAATCACCTACTACAATTGAACTAGAATAAAAGATAGACTCTTGGAACTGGTTCTTTTATCTGGTTCAAGTAGCTTCAGGATTGCACGCTTGAATCACACATAAATTGCTTGCAAAATTGCCTTGCTATTTTGCTCTCAATTCACGTTTAACTTCTGCTTATGTGCATTACTTGTAAAAGAGAACAACACTAATATTTAAGGAGTTAGCAATTGGAGATTGACTAGGATACATACGCTACTCTTTCATGGTGGAAGAGTTCTAGTCGATCTCATACTCTAACCTATCCTTTTCCTAAACCGTGTTCTCTTTGTGTAAGGAGTCTTTCTCCTTATCCAATATGCAACCTTTTCAATCATGATCAGGAGATAACACTTCTGATAGGTTTATCTCCTTCACGTGCATCTCACATGTTTGAGTTGATCATAACTGTGCTTCACAAGATGGACCTGGTCCATGTCTGAGTTCCTTTGTCAGTCTTCAAAATTTCACCTTCACTTGGGCCAACATTAGCATCTGCAGTTTCCTTTTAAGAATTGAATCCGAGTGTGAGTTGTTTTCAGGGATCTGATTGGATGGGAATGCTGTTGTGAAGTCTGTAGTAGTTTAAATAGTAATATGAGCTTGGTTTAAGCTAATAACATGAACTTACAAACATTAGTATGATTTAACTTCTGGTGTTTTGAATTACTATTGGCTCTTGTTTGTTTATTGCTGTAAATTTGTGATGCTTAGGATTTAGTAAACCTTCAGTTCTTTGAAATAACACTGAAAGAAGTTATTGGCATGTCTTTTCTCTGATTTTTCCTTGTGTGTTGTAATCATGAAAGGTTATAATCATTTGAATCCTAACTATTTGTTTCATTTGTTTCAATTGTGATAAGTTGGATGCAGATTTGCAAGCTAGCTCTGTAGCTATCCTTGTAAATGCAAATACTGTTTTTTTAGAATTACAAAATCACATGGGCTGGAATAGATTGCCTTAGCAGAAGATCAGGATGTTTTTTTCTATGAAGTCACCACTGATAATTAGCTAGATACAAGGATTGTTGAGTTATTATGATTAGAGTTGTATAAATTTATTTTAATTATCCAATTTGATTTAATTACTCTTTGGTATGGTTAGTCAGTATTTAATTTTCAAGATTTATTCAATTGTTGTTAAGTGTATTCGAGAGGGTCAGTAGGCCTTAGTAGCAATTGGGCCAGGCGTTGGCCCAGATGGGTGGCCTGGTCAGAATCACCTCTGGCGTGGTTTCTGGACCCTCTCCTCATGTTCTGGGCTTAGTTTCGTGGCCCACACAGTGTCAGCGTTTTTGTTCTTTAAAAGCTTGGATCAAATGGTTTATGGGGCTTTCTGCGGGCCCAATTTGTCCTAGAATACTTAAAACCACCATATCTACCTAATTACCTTCAACAATTTTACCCATCAGGTTTTTGTTAATATATAAAAATGGATTTTAATACAAAGGGCTTGTCTTTAAGAAGCTGGGCCTGGTCTTGGCCCAATTGAAGCCGTTGAGGCCGCCTGCCCCCTTGTCCTCATTCCTGGGCTCAATTTCGAGCCCCGTTCCTATTTTTCCTTTTAAAGATCTTTAGATAATATAAGGCCTACTGTTTGCCCAGTTCTTCCCAAATATTCAAGGGCCTAGTTTATCGGGGTTTTGACACAGTTACCCACAAAAATAGAACTATTTACCTTGTCTACCCATTTATTTTTCTACCCATAAACTAATTACATTTCCTACCCATAGTAGTTTTTGTGAGGAATTTTTTTTCTTTATTCTCCAATTCTTTTTTATTTCTATGCTTCTTTTTTTTTCTTTTCTCCTTTTCTTTTTTCTCGTTTTATTCTTATTCTTTTCTTTTTCCTTTCTAATTTTATTTAACTTCTTTTTTTATATTTTATTTTCTCTTCATAATCTAATTTCATTTACTGTTTTCATTATTTTTATTATTCTTTTTTATATTATTACTAAAGAAAAATCAACAAAGCAAGATTGATGAGATAGGTGTTTCTTCTTCAAGAATTTGACTTAGAGATAGTGGATCGAAAGGGAAGTGAGAACCAAGTTGCGGACCATTTGTCCCGGCTAGAGGAAGAAGGGAGCCCATGTGACGGTCTCGGGGAAAATGATGCATTCCCCGACGAGCAACTTCTTTCTGTGTCAATGTGCGAAATGCCATGGTTTGCGGACATCGCCAACTTCATTGTGACTGGAACTGCCCCGTCTGAGCTCT
>NW_017671047.1:275954-305114 GCF_001879085.1 Nicotiana attenuata
ACAGACACCCAACTTTTTGAAATCAAACAAGAAATCTTCAAAATAAAATTTTAAATTCAAGAGCTTCAAGCCCAACAATGATAAATATTCAAATACACATAAAAGCTAGTACATGGGAGTACTGGTGTTCTTCGAGTTCATACGCAAACTTTCCCCTAATGATAATGGCCGCAAGTTTTAGACATAGGCTAAAAAAGTTCTTAAATTAAAGCAGGTCAAATAGCAGAGTACTAAAAGTGAAGTTATTATAATAAAACTAAAAAGAAAAGTAAAGAATTCTAACTCTCTTGACAAAGAAGCAGAGGGATTAAAAACTGGACGCATTTGAAATTAAGGAGCCCTTTATTGCGGTTGGTGAGGCAGTGGCAGTGCGAATAGAATAAAGGGCGGGTAAATAGTTTGCGTCGCATGGGTAGGAGAAGTAAATAATTTGGGCATGGGCATTAAAGGGTAAATAGTTTGGAATTAATGGGTATAAAGTGAGATTTTCTCTAGTTTATCCTCCAATAAAAACTTACAATTAGTAGCCCTTCATAACTCCAAATTTAGTTTAATAATGAGCTACGTAGTTTGCTTTAGGCGTGATTAATAATGAATTATCATAGCTACGGGTACGGTTCCCGTGACGTAATTATGGTACATAATTTCTAAATCCGGGGGTACATTTATGTGACCTGGTAACAACTTCTAATTTAGTTAATAATTTAAACACGTTGTAGATCGTGGCTGCGGTTCCCGTGACATGATTCGCAATGTGTACCAAACAAATAAGTGTACGACAATCGTAACTTGTTCTAGAATAATTCCATAAATGCTAAAAGCGGTTAAAAGGAATAAAATGCACATAGGTTTTAAATATGTATTACATCAGATAATAGGCCAACATTAATAGTTGAGCGACCGTGTTAAAACCACGGAACCCGGGAATGCCTAACACCTTCTCCCGGGTTAACAGAATTCCTTATCCGGATTTCTGTGTTTCGCGGACTATAGAACAGAGTCAAACTTCCTCGATTCGGAATTTTAAACCAGTGACTTGGGACTAGGACTGGGCATAATTTGGTAAATACCGAATTACCGTACCGAAACCGAAAATTTTGGTATTTGGTATACGGTATTTTAGTATTTGGTATGGTATTTGATATTAAGTTTTAAAAAAAATTGGTATTAGGTATGGTATTTGGTATTTTAAGATAAAATACCGAAATACCGGTACCGTACCGAAATATATATTATATTACACAAAACACATATTATCAATTATAACATAAATATAAAAAATCTAAAATTTTACTTACCTTTATTCTCAAAGTTCATCAATTAACTCTAAACAAGTAACAAGACATTTCTAATGATCAAATATTCTTTTACGTACAATTTTTCTCTATTTGGGCCGATATTTGGTAGTTTTGGACAAAATTTTTGTGAACAAACATTTTCAGTTTTGTATTTTTGAGTACTTTAATTAAGAATATTAGAGTGTATGGCTCTATGCACTAGTTAGTATTCAAACTGAATAAACCGAAGTTACCAAACCGAATAAACCGAAACCGAAAGGGAAAAAACCGAACCATACCGAATTTAATTAGGTACGGTATTGGTATAGGATTTTAAGAAGCCGAATACCGAAAATACCGAACCGAAATGTCTAAATACCGTACCATACCGACCGACGAACACCCCAACTTGGGACACCAATAATTATCCCAAGTGGCGACTCTTAACAAAAAAATAATCCCATTTCGATTAATGTCACTTAAATTGGAAAAACTGCCTATCCCCTCGGGAAAAAGGAGGTGTGACTCGTGGAGGTCCATAGACCGGGATATTGTGCTTTCTACGTATATCCCTTTGTGATTGGTCACACCCTCCCTCTTCTTTCGCTGGAGGAGGAATTCTGTCGGTTCCACGAGGTCTGCCCGGCGCAGCTATCTCCATATACGTATAAAATTTTCCTAGTACTGATGAAGTATGCAGAGTTGGCGGGGTGTGAAGTTTGCCTTCATCACCTTTTACATTTATTTTCCCTGGGTTTTCATAGGGGCACCATGATACATCTGCGGCACCATGGGACCAGGGGGTTGGTGGTCGGAACGGACGATCGGGCGAGTCGCAAATATTGGCACAAATACTTCTTCATTAGAACCGAGCACCTGGTGTCGGACCCTGCTGGATTCCCAGAACAGTGGAATCATAACCGTAGGTATTGGTACTCGTTGTTTACTTTTGTTCTTTCTAATTTGTACTTATTTGTGACTTTCCTGTGCAGCTGTGAGATGTGCACCTCTTCCCGTTGTCGGTGTCGAGGACTGGGTAGCTCGCGTACTACCTTATGCGGCGGGGACTCGAGATTGGCCCGCTTTCCTCAAACGCTTTGGGCCGAAAGGTCCATCGGTAAGTGTTCCTTTTTCTTTGACCTTTGGCTGTTTGCTGTCATTTATTGATACGACCTCTTTGTGATGATAGGTCGTAGGGCTTACAGGAAGAAGGCTCCAGTTCCGGCATTTTGCCAGGCCGTCGCATCAGCTGGGATGCAATTTGCCTTGGCATGCTCAATCTGTACCGACTAGAGACTCTTCTCGTGACGTCGTTGTACGGGATGAGATCTCCTCTCGACCCGTCTATCACCTCATGGATGAGCCCTCCGACGGAGATGAATCACCGTCGAGGAAAAGGAGGAGGGTAGAGCTTGGGAAGGCCGTCGCCACCGATACTGAGGAGAACAAAACTGATGCTTCGAGGGCGGCGTATTAGCCTGGGTCAGGCATGTGTGCCGTTTTTATGGCGGATGCCATATTGGCAGGGAGGTCCCCCAGGGCCGAGGAATATATCAAGGCGGGGGATCTGTACGATCCGCCGAGGGTGGCGCATTGTCTGTCATCCGAAGAGGCGGAGTTGAGCATGTCGAGGACGACGGTTCAGGTTCGAATGTCGACCCAGAAGATGTACAAGCTTACTTGGAGCGACATACTCGCATAGAAGTGAGGACGGAAGGTCCTGATCGACACATAGTCATCCCTGTGGATTACGACTTGTTGGCGAATTGCGAGCAGGCAACATCGGTGTGTGCCCCTTTGTGCACTGCTTCCGAGAGTGCGGTGCTTAAGGCGATGAGCGATGTAGAGCTATTGCGGAGCATTTCCGACATGACTCTGGGGGTAAGTGCTTTCCTCTTTTCTTTTTTTTTTTTTTTTGGATTCATTTTGTATACTTAACCCATTCCTTGTTTTGAATTTACTTTGCATACAAGACCCTCATCATGGAGATTGAGCGCGACCGGAGGGATAGGCGGAAGACGGCCATTTTTGGGAAAGTGGCCTTCAAATATAAGGTGTACCATACCAAACATCGTGCCTTGGCCGATCTCTTTAATTAAGACATCGATTTTCAGCTGTTCAGTGACGGTCTCAAGCAAAAGGAGAAATAGTTGGCGCAAAAAGTCGAAAAGCTGAAAGAGCGGGACGAAGACCTGATGAAGGCCATTGCCCGATGCAGCGAACTTGAGGCGGCTCTCAAGGCCAAGGAAGATGAACTCGAGATGAGTAAGGGGGTGATGGCTGAGAACGCCGACCTTCAAGTATAGATGGCCACCTTAACTGCTGAGCTTGACAGGAGGGCAGCGGAGGCTGTTGACCTTACGGGCGAGCTGAGCACTAAGGCTGATGGATTGGCTCATGCTAAAAGGGATAGGGCGACTTCCATCTGTGTGGTAGCGGCTTTGGAAGACACACTTCGTGTTTGTAGATCAGAACGGGACAAGGAGGTGGAGACGTATGCGCTTAAGGTAGCGAGATTTGAGGGACGTATCCGAGATCTGGAGGCGAAAGTTGTCTGTATTAAACGAACAAGTTACCGCTTTGAAGGCGGAGGATGTGCGACGAAAGTCGCAACCCTATACATCTCATGCTTCGGCCGACCCTATCATGCCACGAGATTTATATGAGATGTGGGTTCATGCCGAAGCTCGACTTGACGTGTATAAGTCTCTTCATGCCGATGGGAAGGTGTCTGAGGCAGAACTTCGGGGTGTGCGTGTTAAAGTACGTACAGCTCGTGAGGCATGCGTTTACGACCCCGTCACGCCTGGCGGAGACGATGTTGATTATGACGATACGGACAAGCTCGCCTCCGATTCTTGGTACAGTGAGGGGTATGCCACGGGGGATGATGTGCTGTAGGACTTGGTTGTATTTATTTTTGTTTTGCTATTTTTGTGAGGGCGTTCTTGAGCCCGTTGTAAAAAACTCTTGTAATATATCAGCTGTAATGGAGCAGTTACTTTTTTGGTTGTGTACCTCTAAACTATTTTTTTTTTTGCGGGGGAGGGGGGGCTTGTGTGATATTTGTCATAGGTGACCACGGCAATTAATAACTCGAACAAGTTTATATAGTGATTCGGGCGATGTCGGATGTCAAGTAATACATGTGACGTCGACTATTAAATGATTTGAGCAAGGTCGAACTCTTTATTTGTCGATGGCCTTTGCCGTAAGGTTGTAATTTCGAGTTAATGTCGAAATGTTAACCCGTTGCGTTTCGAGCAAGGTCGAACTCTCTATTTGACGAAGGACTTTGTCGTAGGGGTGTTATTTTGAGTTAATGTCGAAATGTTAACCCGTTGTGGTTCGAGCGATATTGAACTCTTTTCCTTGGTGACGACCTTAGCCGTAGGGGTGTTATTTCGAGTTAATATCGAAATGTTAACCCGTTGTGGTTCGAGCGATGTCGAACTCTTTTCCTTGGCGACGGCCTTAGCCGTAGGGGTGTTATTTCGGGTTAATGTCGAAATGTTAACCCGTTGTGGTTCGAGCGATGTTGAATTGCGACGACCTTAGCCGTAGGGGTATTATTTTGAGTTAATGTCGAAATTTTAACCCGTTGTGGTTTGAGCGATGTCGAACTCTTTTCCTTGGCGACGACCTTAGCCGTAGGGGTGTTATTTCGAGTTAATGTCAAAATGTTAACCCGTTGCATTTTAACGAGGTCGAACTCCAGGTTGCAAAAGAAGATCGATGGAGAGTAAAATGTTGAGTGAAATGTTGCTTTATTTCATTTACTGGAGTATTGTACATGTCGGTTTCATACATATATTGGAGAAGTTTCCTTGTATCTAGTCCCTTCATCGCTCGGCCTGGAGATGTCATCGGCGGGCGGGGAGATGAATTATACTTTGAACTTCGAGACGTCCCCCTCGTCGCCTCGTTAAAAACCTCCCCGAGAAAACCCAACTGGGACAAAACCCAGGTGAGGGAAAAAGAGTACGACTTGGGTGGCGTCGCTTTTCAGAAGTGGAAGTATTTGAGGTGGGCAACATTCCAGTTGTGTTTTGCAGTAGTTTTCCTTCCATGGTTTCTAGTTGGAATGCCCCTTTGCTTGTTGCTGCTGTGATTTTATATGGCCCGTCCCAGTTGGTTCCCAGTTTTCCTTCATTTGGGTCTTTGGTTGCTTGTGTTTTGGCCTTGTGGACGTAGTCCCCTACTTTGAGTGGTCGTATTTTGGCCTTCTTGTTGTAGTACCTTTCCGCTTGTTGTTTTTGGGCTACCATCCTTACGTGATCCATATCCCTTCGTTCTTCTACTTTGTCCAGGTCCTGTATTCTGTTCTCATCGTTGTTTGGTCCACTCTCATTGGAGTATCTCAAGATAGTCTCTCCGACCTCAACGGGTATAACGGCGTCGATCCCGTAGACTAATGAATATGGCGTTTCACCTGTGCTGGTTTTTGGCATAGTGCGGTAGGCCTATAATACCTCTGGTAGCAGTTCCGGCCATAGCCCTTTGGCGTCCTCGAGCTTTTTCTTTAGTATATTCAATATTGTTTTGTTGGAGGATTCTGCTTGACCGTTGCCAGTGGGATGGTATGGCGTAGAGAGTATTCGCTTGATGCGCCATTTTTCGAAGAACTCGGTCGTCTTTTTTCTGATGAACTGAGGTCCATTGTCGTAACTGATTTCTTTGGGGATGCCGAAGCGGCATATGATGTATTTCCATATGAATGTGATGACTTCCTATTCGCGTATTTGGGTGAACGCGCCTGCTTCCAGCCATTTTGAAAAGTAGTTAGTTAAAACCAAAAGGAAGCATATCTTACCTCGCCCTACTGGGAGGGGTCTGACGATGTCCTTACCCCATTTTATGAATAGCCATGGTGAAGTGACGGAGTGCAGGAGTTCGCCTGCTTGGTGTATCATATGTGCGTACTTTTGGCATTGCTCACATTTCTTGACGTAATCCGTGGCTTCCCTTTTCATAGTGGGCCAGTAGTATCCTGCCCGAATGAGGCATCTGACGAGGGCTCGGTTGCCTGTATGGGCACCGCACTGACCCTGTGTACTTCTTCGAGCACACGCCTTGTTTGATTTGGTCCTAGGCATTTTTCTAAAGGACCGTCGAACGTCCTTTTGTAAAGGTCGTGATTTATGAGGTTGTACCTGGCCGCCTGTGTTCGAAGCTTTTTGGCTTCTTTTTTGTCTTGCGGGAGTGTTCCCTCCTACAGATATGTACCTCGACTTGGTCTATTGATGAGTGGAGGAGGGTGACCATGTTTTCCTTGGTGATATTTTTGGTTGCTGCTGCAAGTTTGGCGAGACCATCTGCTTCGATGTTTTGCGCCCAAGGTATCTGGTCGAATCGGTATTCGTCGAATTCTGGCAGTAGCTTATGGATTTCTCCTTGATTTGGAAATTCCCGGTAACTTGGTTAATGATGAGTTGTGAGTCGCATCGGAGGATGACTCGTCGTGCACCATATTTGAGGGCCAGTTTCAGTCCTGCAATTACGGCCTCATACTCGGCCTCATTGTTAGTCATTTCGGGACACCGTATGGATTGGTGAATCGCTTTTCCTGTTGGGACTTCAAGTACGAGTCCCAATCCAGACCCCGACGCATTAGTGCGACGTCGGTGTAGAGGACCCAGAGGTCAGATCGTTCGGGGGAGGTGCGAAGTGCTTCTTGCTCGACCTCGAACAATATTTCTGTACTAAAGTCGGCGACGAAATTGGCGAGTACTTGCGATTTTGTCGCAGTTCGTGGCTGATATGTTATATCGTGCTCGCTCAATTCTATGGCCCATTTAGCAAATCTACCCGACAGTTCGTGTTTGTGCAGGATGCTCCTGAGGGGAAAGGTCGTCACCAGCTTTATGGGGTGACATTGAAAATATGGTCTAAGCTTCTGTGAAGCTATGACCAATGCCAGAGCCAATTTTTCAAGGTGGGGATACCTCGTTTCGGCGTCAACCATGATTTTGCTGATATAATAAATTGGAGATTGCGTACCTTCGTTTTCGCAGACCAAAATCGCGCTTACCGTGCCTTCTGAGACGGCTAGGTAGACAAGGAGGCATTCGCCTGGGTCTGCCTTGGCGAGTAATGGCGGCGAGGACAAGTATGTTTTTAGTTTTCTCAGGGCGTCGACACATTCTGAATTCCACTAGAGCCTGTTGTCTTTATTTAGCACATTAAAAAATTTATGGCATCTATCCGATGGCCGTGAGATGAACCTTGACAGGGCGGCTATCCGGCCCGTCAATTTTTGTACCTGTTTTTTACTGGTTAATATTTTGGGTATTCCTTCGATGGCCTTGATCTGGTCTGGGTTGACTTCGATGCCTCTTTGTGATACCAAGAAGCCGACAAATTTGCCTGAGGTCACGCCGAAGGCGCATTTTTCGGGGTTCAGTTTCATGTCGTACCACCTCAATATGTCGAAAGCTTCCTTCAGGTGATCGATGTGGTCTTCTTTTCTTTTCGATTTAACCAGCATGTCATCGATGTAGACTTCCATTGTTTTTCCGAGTTGATCTTTGAGCATCTTGGTGACCAACCTTTGGTATGTCGCTCCCGCATTTTTCAGTTTGAACGACATGACTCTATAGCAGTATGTTCCTTGGTGAGTGATGAAAGTAGTTTTCTCTTGGTCCTATTCCTCCATGAGGATCTGGTTGTAACCCGAGTAGGCATCTAAGAAGCTTAGAAACCCGTGTCCTCCTGTTGCGTCGATGAGCTGGTCGATATGCGGCAATGGAAAGGAGTCTTTTGGGCATGCTTTGTTCAGGTCCGGAAAATCAAACACTTTCCATTTTTCTTCTTCACCATGACCACATTGGCGACCCATTGGGGATACTTTGACTCTTGGACGGAGCCATTGGCGAGCAGCTTATCAACTTCTTCGCTGACGGCTTCGTTGATTGCGGTGTTGAAATTTCTCCTTATTTGCCGCACTGGTGGATAGAGGGGGTCAACATTCAATTTGTGCATGGCGATGTCTTTCGGGATGCCTGGCATATCTAAATGGGGGAAGGCAAACAAATCGGCACTGTCAGTTAAGAATTTATGAAACTTACCTGGTTCTGAGAGATTGTGCCCGATATAAGCCTTTTTTGTGTTGTCGTTGCCGTCTAGTTGGACGGGATCGAGATCTTCTATGGTCGACTCGGCGGCTTCCACGATGTCGGGATCCTTGATAACGTCTATCTGTACATCGAGCTTGGTTCCCGACATCGCTAATTGCAATGCTTTCGCGCTCGCTCCCTTTAGTTGTTGGGTGTGTGCGCAATCTTGGGCGATGCGATAACATTCTTGTGCCGTGCGTTATTTGCCTCGGATGCTGGATATTCCCCATGGAGTAGGGAACTTGATTACTTGATAGAGATTTGACGGGACGGCTCGCATGGCGTGTATCCATGGGCGGCCTATGATGGCGTTGTAGGCTGTGTCTTGGTCCATGACGTGAAACGTTGTTTCCAGGGTGACCCCTCCGGCTAGGACAGGTAGCACTATTTCTCCAGAAGTTCACTCGACTGCATTATTAAAATCCGTTAGTGTTATGCAACGCGGTACTATTTTATCTTCGAGCCTCATCTGTACGAGGACTCGGGGATGGATAATACACGCACCGCTTACGTCTTCCACCATTATTCTTTTCACATAGGTATCTACAATACGTAAAGTAGTAACAAGAGCATCGTAGTGAGGGAAAGACAAACCGTCGGTATCTGACTTATCGAAGATGATACTATCTTCGAGGCCGTCATACCGTTCATGAGTGATCGACCGTTTGAGTTTGTGTGTAGTGGTGAACTTTACATGGTTGATTGTTGTCCCGTCACCTCCCCCGATGATCATTTGTATGGTACAAGTGGGAGAGGGCGGTTTTGGAGGTCCCTAAGGTTGTTCACGTCCGAGGGCAAAGTTGGCTCGTCCTCGGTCGCTCATCAGTTCTTTTAGGTATCCCTGATTTAGCATTCTCACTACCTCTTGCCGCAGACCTATGCAGTCCACGGTTTTATGACCTCGTTCCTGGTGGAATTCGCAGAGAACGTTCGACTTCCGAGTACTTGGATCGGACTTCATATTTTGCGGTCATTTTACCTTCGTGCCGAGCTTCTCCAGTGCATACACTATTTCTGAAGGGGAAACACAAAAATTGTGAGCAGATAAGAGCGGAGGCATACCTCTTTCGTTTCGCTTCGCCACGGTATGTTGAGGAGGGCCATCCGTGTTACGCGGGGGAGGTGGGATGTCTGTTCTGACATAGGGCTGATGTCTATCTCGGCCGAGACAGGGACCCAACTGATCCCTTCAATCGTCATTACGACGATCCTTCCTTATTTCTGCTTGAACTAACGTCAGCCGTTGGATTGGGCAATTGAGATCATCCTCGCCGGCCCCTACCTCGGCGCAATAGGCGTTGTGTTTTTCTTCCCAAGTGGAGGGAGGGTATTTCATGATCTTGCTTAATAGCTATCTGGTTGCCCTCGACCCATTCCTGCTCAACTCGTTCTGGAAGGGCGCTACCGCCATCCCCTCTGGTACATTCGGTAGGCTCATTCTCATCCTGTTAAATCGGGCTAGGAAGTCCCTAAGTCCCTCGCCGGACGTCTGCCTAACGGTGAATATGTCGTTTACCCTGGCTTCCGCCTTTTTAGCTCCTGCATGAGCGGTGACGAACTTGTCCGCCATTTCCTCGAACATTACTATTGACCGCGCCGGTAGTTGTGAGTACCAGGTTAGGGCTCCCCCTGTAAGGGTCTCGTCGAATTTTTTTAGTAGCACTGATGGTACTTGTTCCTTCGAAAGATCGTTGCCTTTTACGGCTGTGACGTAGTGGATGATATGATCTTCTGGGTCTGTAGTACTGTCATATATTTTTAGGTATGGTGGCATTTTGAAGGTTTTAGGTATGGCGTGGGGGGCTGCTTCCTCGTTGTACGGTTGCCCGATGAATCAACCAACGTCCCGTTTCGGTAATAACTTTGGGGCGCCTGGTATTTTATCGACCCTTTCTTCATGCTCCTTCATCTGGTCGAGGAGTGCCTTATTCTCATTTTCCATTTCCTCCATTTTCTTTAGAATGGCTGTGAGTGCGTCATTACCTATGTCAGCAGTGGTATGAATGTTACCTATTCGGAGGGCATCTTGTTTGCCAGTGGTTGTCGTGACATCTACGTGTGCAATGTCTCTATTCTCCCTTTGAGCGGGTTTGTCGAGTATGTTGTTCAGAGTGTTTGTTATCAATTCTTCCAGTAGTATTTTTATCGCCGGTGGTGCCTCTCCTGTTGTAGACGTGGAGGCTTCCTTTTCGCGCGAAGCAGTTACGCTTTCGCGTGGGGGAGGCAAAGCGTCTCTCCTAGGTGTAGCGTTTGGTGTCACGTTTTCATTGTCCTCCCTGCCGCCTTCATTGATGGTGTCCAGGATGTTGGTTGTGACACCCGCTATCGCTTTTAACCTTGAATCTCCTTTTCCTGCCATTGTTAGTTTATGCAAAGCTAGGAAAAGATGGCTATCCCTTTTTATGATCTAGATGAAACTAAAATTTTAACTAAAGAAGTCCCCACAGACGGCGCCAAATTGTTTGACCAAAAGATGTTAAACCCTATGATTAAACCTATTTATGATAAGAAGAGGGGTGAATCTTAGTTAAGAATAATAAAATCTAGATCAAACGATATATGAAGTAGACAAGATGAATGACGTTAGATAATATGTTTGAGTCGATTAAATGCTCATAAATGCAACAACATAAATGCGCAATCAATCTAAGTAAATGCGATCAGCACAATCAAAGGAAGTTGCTACCCAATTATTGAGATCTTCCGGAATGCTCTTTCCTTGATATCAGTGTGGAAAGAAGAGAGATATGAGATGACTGAGGACTCGTTGGATCTTGTTATAGAACAACAATGAATACTTGAGTTTAGCAATCAATGAATAAGGCCACTTTAGTATATTCTTTCAGATAAATCTTTTACAAAGTGTTCTTTTGTCTCTTGTCCGGATCCGCCCCTTCTTTACTAACTCTTCCTATTTATAAGGGACAATTTCCCAAGAAATCCTAAAAGTATAACATAACGAATATTCGAAAAGCATATTCTTACTGTCTCCCTCTAAGTTTAAATTATCGTTAACGTCTTGTTTCGGCTGACCGCTCTTGATTGTCATCCTTTGCCACAACGACCATCAGACGTTGTGTTATAGTAACCTCGTTCCGTGCCTTACTTAACAGCTGTCACTGTTGCCAAATTTGGACCCATACAAATACTTTTAGCTATAATGTGTTCCATATGATAATGTTAATTGTTATAGTAACTTTTCAAGCAAATATATGTAAATATTGTATAGGTCCAATTTTGGACCACCACGGCCATTGCCGAGTGCGACTAGGAACGAGGTCCATACGATATAGCGTCCTTTAGGCGTTATAAAGGGTGACGACCAACAGTGGTTAAGCGAACGCACGACGTCTGCAGTAGTGTCAGCGTAGTAGGAGACAGTAGGAATATGCTTTTCGAATATTCTTTGTGTTGTATCTTTTTAGGGTTTGAAAGGGGATTGTCCTTTATAAATAGGTGGAAAACGCTCTGTGAAAAGGGGAAGAGAGTGAATACAAAAAAGACAACTTTGCTTACTAAATACATATCTGAAATCCTTACATCATCTTATTTTGGTCAATCGCATTCATTGCAACATTTTTCTGCATTTGGAGTTATCATATTTATGAGTAATCATTTGGTTCCAAAATACAAGGAAGCGTTGTTCATCTTGTTCTTCTCTTACATTATTTAATCTAGATTTTATTATACTTGGCTGAGATTTACCTCTTCATCTTCATTGATTGATTTAACCAAAAAATTTTCAATATCTTTTGGTCAAACAATTTAGCGCCGTCTGTAGGGATTTCTTCAGCCAAGATCTTAGTTTCATCTAGATCATAAAAAGGGATAGTCACCTCTTCCTAGCTTTGCACAAACTAACAATGGCAGGGAAAGGAGATGCAAGGCAAAAAGCAATAGTAGGTGTCACAATGAACCTCCTGAACACCATCAATGAAGACAACAGGGAAGATAACGAAAACGGGACCCCAAACACCACACCCAGGGGGGACGCTTCACCTCCCCCGCACGAAAGCGTAACTGCTTCACGCGAGAAGGAAGCCTCCACATCTACAACAGGAGAGGCACCACCAACAGTGAGAAGACTGCTGGAAGAATGGCTAACAAGTACTCTGAACAACATACTTGATAAACCCGCCCAAAGGGATAACAGAAATATTGCACACGTAGATATCACGACGATCGCTGATGAGCAAGGTTTCCCCCGTACAAGTTACACTCATATTGCTGATTACGCAGGTAATGACAAGATCACAATTGTTTTAAAGAAAATGGAAGAGATGGAAAATGAGAACAGGGCACTCCATGACCAGATGAAGGAGCACCAAGAGAGGGTTGACAAAATACCGGGCGCCCCAAAGTTGTTTCCAAAACGGGACGGTGGTCGATTCATTGAACAACCATACAATGAAGAAGCGGCCCCTACGCCATTCCAAAGACCTTTAAAATGCCACCTTACCAAAAGATATACGACAGTACCACCGACCTAGAAGATCATATCATCCACTACATTACAGCCGTAAAAGGTAACGATCTTTCAAAAGAACAGGTACCATCGGTGCTACTAAAAAAGTTCAGCGAAACCCTAACAGGGGGAGCCCTGACCTGGTACTCCCAACTACCGGCACGATCGATAGCAACGTTTGAAGAAATGGCAGACAAGTTTGTCACCGCCCATGCAGGAGCCTAAAAGGCAAAAGGCAGAGTAAACGACATATTTGCCGTTAGGCAGATATGAATGAGCTTGCCAAATGTGTCAGAGGGAATGGCGGTAGCAGCCTTCCAGAACGGACTAAACAGGAACGGGTCGAGAGCAACCAGAAAATTATTAAGCAGGCTCACAAAATACCTTTCAACCACTTGGGAAGAAATCCACAAAGCATACTGCGCTGAAGTAAGAGCCGATGAGGATGACCTCAATGGTCCGATCCAACGGTTGACGTTAATTCAAACCGAAGCAAGGAGAGATCGTCGCAACGACGGTCGAAGAGATTAGTTGGGACCCCGTCTCGACCGAGAAAGGCATCAACCCTACATCAGGGCATCTATCCCACCTCCTCCACGGAACACAGATGCTCCTTCTCGACATGCAGCGCCACATCGACACAAAAAAGGTATGCCTTCGCTCCTATTCGCTCACAATATTTGTGTCTCTCCTTCAGAAATAGTGCACGCACTGGAAAAACTCGGTACCAAGGTACAATGGCTGCAAAAGATGAAGTACGACCCAAGCACTTGGAAATCGAACGCTCCCTGCGAATTCCACCAGGAAAGGAGTCACAAAACCGAAGATTGCATAGGACTACGGTAGGAGTTAATGAGAATGCTATCCGAGACACCTGAAAGAATTGTTGAGCGATCGAGGACGGCTAACTTTTCCCGCGGACGTGAACAACCCCAGGGACCTCCAAAACTGCCTTCTCCCGCTCGAACTATACAGATGATCATTGGCGGGGGCGATGACACAGCAATCAATCATGTAAAGTTCACCACCACACATTAACTCAAACGGTCAATCACTCATGAACGGTATGATGACCTCTAAGATAGTATCGTCTTCGATAAGTCGGATGCCGACGGTTTGTCTTTCCCTCACTACGATGCTCTTGTTATCAATTAACTTATTGCAGATACTGACGTAAAAAGAATAATGGTAGATGACGGGAGCGGCGCGTGTATTATCCATCCTCGAGTCCTCGTACAGATGAGACTCGAAGATAAAATAATATCGCGTTGTATAACACTAACAGGTTTTAATAATGCAGTCGAACGGACTTCTGGAGAGATAGTGCTACCCGTCCTAGCCAGAAGAGTCACCCTGGAAACAACGTTTCACGTCACGGACCAAGATACAGCCTACAACGCTATCATAGGGCGCCCATGGATACACACCATGCGAGTAGTCCCATCCAGTCTCTATCAAGTAATCAAGTTTCCTACTCCATAGGGAGTATTCAGCATCCGGGGCGAACAACGCACCGCACAGGAATGCTATCGCATCGCCCAAGATTGCACCCACACCCAATAGCTAAAAGGGGAAAGTGCAGAAGCCTAGCAATCAGCGATGTCGGGAATCAAGCTTGACATACGAACAGACGTTATCGAGGATCCCGACATCGTGGAAGAATCCGAGTCGACAATAGAGGATCTCGATCCCATCCTACTAGACGGAAATGACAACACAAAAAAGGCTTATATCGGGAATAACCTCTCGGAACCACGTAAGTTTCATAAATTCTTAACTGACAATGCCGATCTGTTTGCCTTCTCCCATGCAGATATTCCAGGTATCCCGAAAGACATCGCCATGCACAAACTGAATGTTGACCCCCTCTACCCGTAGTGCGACAAATAAGAAGGAAGTTAAACGCTGCAATCAACAAAGCCGTCAGCGAAGAAGTCGATAAGTTGCTCGCAATTGGCTCCATCCGGGAGTCAAAATATCCCCAGCGGGTCGCCAATATGGTTATGGTAAAGAAGAAAAACGGAAAGTGGCGGATGTGTGTAGATTTCACATATCTAAACAAGGCCTGCCCAAAAGACTCCTTTCCATCGCTACACATCGACAAGCTCATCGACGCAACAGCAGGACACGAGTTGCTAAGCTTCTTAGATGCCTACTCAGGTTACAACCAAATCCTCATGGAGGAAGAAGACCAGGAGAAAACTAATTTCATCACTCACCAAGGAACGTACTGCTATAAGGTCATGTCGTTCGGAGTAAAGAATGAAGGAGCGACGTATCAGAGATTGGTCACCAAGATGTTCAAAGACCAACTCGACAAAACAATGGAAGTCTACATCGACGACATGCTGGTTAAGTCTAAGAGGAAAGAAGATCATATCGATCATCTAAAGGAAGCCTTCGACATATTAAGGCAGTACGACATGAAGCTAAACCCCAAAAAATGCACCATCGACATAACCTCGGGCAAGTTCCTCGGTTTCCTGGTATCACAAAGAGGCATCGAGGTCAACCCAGATCAGATTAAGGCCATCAAAGGAATACCGGAAATGTTAACCAGCAAAAAACAAGTACAAAAACTGACAGGTCGGATAGACACCCTGTCAAGATATCTCACGATCGTTAGATAGGTGTCATAAGTTTTTCACTATGCTGAAGAAAGTCAACGGGCTCCAGTGGAATTCGGAGTGTGTCGATGCCCCGAGAAAACTGAAAACCTACTTGTCCTCACCACCGTTACTCGCCAAGGAAGAACCAGGCGAATGCCTCCTTGTCTATCTAGCCGTCTCCGAAGTCGCGGTAAGCGCGGTTTTGGTCCGTGAGAGCAAAGGCACGCAATCTCCGATTTACTATATCAGCAAAACTTTAGTTGACGCCGAAACGAGGTATCCCCACCTCGAAAAATTGGCTCTGGCGTTGGTCGTAGCTTGACGAAAGCTTAGACCATATGTCACCCCATAAAGGTGGTGATGACTTTTCCCCTCAGGAGCATCCTGCATAAACCCGAGCTGTCGGGTAGATTGGCTGAATGGGCCATAGAATTGAGCAAACACGATATAACATATCAATCGCGAAATAAGATAAAATCACAAGTACTCGCCGACTTCGTCCCTGACTTTAGTGCGGAAATACTGTCGGAAGTCAAACAAGAAGCGCTTCGCGCCTCTCCTGCGCGACCCGACCTTTGGGTCCTCTACACCGACGGCGCATCGAATGCCTCGGGATCTGGATTGGGACTCATACTCGAAGTCACAACGGGTGAAGTGATTCTCCAATCCATACATTGCCCTGAAATGACTAACAATGAGGCCGAGGATGAGGCCGTAATTGCAGGACTGAAATTGGCCCTCAAATATGGTGCATGACGAGTCGTCCTCCACTGTGACTCTCAACTTGTCGTAAACCAAGTTACTGGGACTTTCCAGATCAAGGAGCAGAGGCTACAGAAATACCAAACCGAAATCCACAAGCTACTACCAGAATTTGATGAATCCCGACTCGACCAAATACCACGAGCGCAAAATATCAAAGCAGACGGTCTCGCCAAGCTGGCAGCAGCAACTAAAAATATCACCAAGGAGAATGTGGTCACCCTCCTCCACTCATCAATAGACCAAGTCGAGGTACATTCTATAAATTTAACTTGGGACTGGCACAACCGCATTGTATCATATTTGCAGGAGGGAACACTCCTACAAGATAAAAAAGAAGCCAAGAAGCTTCGAATACAAGCAGCCAGGTACAGCCTCATAAACCACGACCTTTACAAAAGGACGTTCGGCGGTCCCTTGGCCAAATGCCTTGGACAAAATCAAACAACGCGTGTGCTCGAAGAGGTACACGAGGGCCACTTACAGGTAATCAGGCCCTCGTTAGATGTCTTACTCGTGCAGGATACTACTGGCCCACAATGAAAAAAGAGGCCGCAGACTACGTCAAGAAATGTGAGCAATGCCAAAAATATGCCCCTATGATACACTAGGCAGGCGAACTGCTGCACTCCGTCACTTCTCCATGGCCGTTCATAAAATGGGGGATGGATATTATCGGACCCCTCCCAGCAGGGCGAGGTAAGATACGCTTCCTTTTGGTTTTAACTGATTGCTTTTCCAAATGGGTGGAAGCAGGTGCGTTCGCTCAAATACGCGAACAGGAAGTCATCGCGTTCATCTAGAAAAACATTATATGCCGATTCGACATCCCCAAAGAAATCAGTTGCGACAACGGACCTCAGTTCACCGGGAAAAAGATGACTGAATTCTTCGAAAAATGGCATATCAAGTGGATACTCTCCACACCATATCACCCCGCCGGCCAAGGTCAAGCGGAGTCCTCCAACAAGACAATATTAAATATATTAAAGAAAAAGCTCGAGGACACCAAAGGGCTATGGCCGGAACTGCTACCAGAGGTGTTATGGGCCTACCGCACAACGCCAAAAACCAGCACGGGTGAGACACCATATTCACTGGTTTACGGTACCGACGCAGTCATACCCGTCGAGGTCGGTGAACCCAGCCTGAGGTACTCCAATGAGAGTGGACCGAGCTACAATGAAAACAGAATACAAGACCTGGACGAGGTTGAAGAACGAAGGGACATGGCTTACATAAGAATGATAGCCCAAAAACAACAAGCAGAAAGGTATTACAACAGAAGGCCAAATTACGACCTCTCAGAGTCGGGGACTACGTCCTCAAAGCCAAAACACAGGCAACAAAAGACCCGAACGAAGGAAAATTGGGCACAAATTGGGACGGGCCATATAAAATCACAGCCGCAGCAAGTAAAGGAGCATTCCAGTTGGAAACAATGGAAGGAAAACTACTACAAAATAACTAGAATGTCGCCCACCTCAAATATTTCCACTTCTAACAAATGACGCCACCTAGATCGCACTCTTTTTCCCTCACCTGGGTTTTGTCCCAATCGGGTTTTCTCGGGGAGGTTTTTAACGAGGCGACGAGGGAGACGTCTTGATATTCAAAGTAAAATTCATCGCCCGGCCTTCCGAAAGCATCTCCAGGCCTAGCAATGAAGGGACTAGATACGAGGATATTACTCCGTTGAATGTACGAAATCGATATGTATCTCCAACACATGAATGAAATTACTCTAATGAATGTATGCAATTGACAAGTATCTCCAATGTATGAATGAAACAGGCACACAAGACACCCCATGGCTAAGGCTATCGCCACGAAAAGAGTTCAACACCACTCGAACCACGACGGGTTAACATTTCGACACTAAGTCGAAATAACACCCCATGACTAAGGCCATCGCCACGAAAAGAGTTCGACACCACTCGAACCATGACGGGTTAACATTTTGACACTAAGTTGAAATAACACCCCATGGCTAAGGTCATCGCCAGGAAAAGAGTTCAACCCCACTCGAACCACGACGGGTTAACATTTCGACACTAAGTCAAAATAACACCCCTTGGCTAAGGCCATTGCCACAAAGGAGTTCGACTTCACTTGAACCATGACGGGTTAACATTTCGACACTAAGTCGAAATAACACCCCATGGCTAAGGACATTGCCACGAAGGAGTTCGACTTCACTCGATCCACAACGGGTTAACATTTCGACACTAAAGTCGAAATAACACCCCATGGTTAACGCCATTGCCACGAAAGAGTTCGACTTCACTCGAACTACGACGGGTTAACATTTCGACACAGTCAAAATAACACCCCATGGCTAAGGCCATTGCCACAAAAGAGTTCGACTTCACTCGAACCACGACGGGATACTACTTCGGCACCAGCTCGAAAGTAACATCCCAATGGCTAAGGCCATCGTAAAAAAAAAGAGTTTGACATTGATAAACTACGACGGGATACTACTTCGGTATCAGCTTGAAAGTAACATCCCTACAACCAAGTTCGTTGCTAATGAAAAAAGTTCAAATTAAACTCACAACACAATGTTGTTAACATTTCAACAGAGATTCAGAATAACATGACCGCGGAAAAGGTAAATAAACCAAAAAAAAAGGAAACAACTCAGAGGTACACGACCAAAATAATTTTCATTACAGCAAATATATTACAAAAGTGCTTGTTTTTTACAATGGGCTCAAAGATGCCCTCACAAAAATGGTGAAGCAAAAGTAAATACAACTGAATACTATGCCACATCATTCCCTGTGGTATACACCTCCTCATACCAAGAATTGGAGGCAAGTTTGTCCGCATCATCAGAATTAATATCATCCCCGCCAAGCGTGATGGGGTCGTACCCGCATGCCTCACGAGCTGCACAGGCCTTGGCATGCACATCCCGAAGCTCTGCCTCGGACGCCCTCCCGTCAGCATAAAGAGCCTTATACACATCGAGCCGGGCTTTAGCATGAACCCACAGCTCATACAAATTGTGAGGCACGACAGGATCAGCCGAAGCATGGGATGTAGAGGGCTGCAACTGACGTCGCACATCCTCCATTTTCAAAGAGGCCACCTGTTCATTTAACACGGACAATTCCACCTCCAAATCTTGAATACGTCCCTCAAGTCCCGCTACCTTAAGCACAGACGCCTCCACCACTTTGTCTCGCTTCGATTTACAAACACGGAGGGCATCTTCTAAAGTCGCTGCCTCAGAGACGGCAGTTTCCCTATCCCTTTCGGTGTGGGCCAATCCAGCGGCATTTGCGCTTAATTCACTCTTAAGGTCAACGACCTCCGCTGCCTTCATGTCCAGTTCGGCAGTTAAATGGGCCACCTTTGCTTGGAGGTCAGCATTTTCGGCCATCACTCCCTTGTTTAGCTCAAGCTCATCTTCGCTGACCTTAAGGGCTGCCTCAAGCTCACTACAACGGGAAATGGCCTTCATAAGGTCCTCATCTCGCTCTTGCAATTCTTCGACCATACGCGCTAATTGATCCTCCCTCTGCTTAAGCCCATCGTGGAACAGCTGAAAGTCGCAATCCTGAGTGAAAATATCGGCCATCGCACGATGCTTGGTGCGATAATCTTGATACTTAGAGGACATATTCCCATAGATTGTCGTCCTCCTCCTTTCCCGCGCTCGCGCTCGATCTCCATGATGAGGGTCTAATATGAAAAACGAAGTTAGAACAAAAGGATGGGCCAAGAAGAGTAAAATAGATCCAACGACGAAAAGAAAAGAGAGGCATTTACCCATTGAGCCATGCCGGAAACGCTCCGTGACAACTCTACATCACTCATCGCTCTAAGTGCCTCACTCTCAGGAGTAGCACATAAAGGGGCAAGAACGGACACCGCTTAATTACAGTTCGACAGCAAGTCGTAGTCCTCGGGGATAACTATGTGTCGATCAGAACCCTCCGTTCTAACCTCTACGCGAGTGTGACGCTCCGAAAATTCTGGAACATCCCCTAGGTCGACGTCCGAACCCGAGCCGTCGCCCTTAGCGCATAAGCCCCCTCCGACAGTAGATGATGCGCCACCCTCAGCGGAACGCACAGACCCCCCTCCTTGGTATACCCCTTCTGTCCGGGGAGACCTCCCCGGCGTCCGCCATAAATGCGGGCCCAGGTGCCGTCTCCGACGCACCCGGCCCGCTCTTGCCAGTATCAACAGCCACCTCTTTCCCGAGCTCTACCCTCCTCTTTTTTCTCAACGGAGGTTCGTCCCTATAAGAGGACTCATCCACGAGGTGATAGACCGGTAAAGAGGAGGTCTCTTCCCTCACAACCATATCACGAGAGGAGTCTCCCGCCTGCACCAGCTGAACACGACTCTCTCGGACGGATTCCTCCAAAGTAAATTCCATTCCCGCTGAGGCGACGGTCTGGAGAAATGCAGGGACTGGGGCCCTCCGCCTAGAAGCTCCATGACCTGTCATCACAAGGAGTCGTATCAATAGATAATGGCAAATAGCCGAAGAGCGGTACAGAGGAAGACACTTACCGGATGAGACATTCGACCCAAAACGTTTCACAAAAGCAGGCCAGTCTCGGGTCTCCATTGCGTGAAGCAGTAAACGGGCTACCCAGTACCTTATACCGGCAATGGGACAGGGTACACGCCCCATAGCTGCAAAAGAAAGCCGCAGATAAATACTAAGTTGAACACAACAAAGAAAAAAGAGAGAGTAAACAAGTTGCGACACCTACGATTATCATTCCACCGCTCCGGGAATCCAGCGGGGTCCGACACAATGTGTTCAGTTCTGACGAAGAAATACTTGTGCCAAAACTTACGGCTCGCCCGGTCATCAATTCCGACCACCAGCCCTTTGGTCCCACGGTGCCTCAAATGACCATAGTACCCCTGTGAAAACTAGGGGAAAACAAGTGCAAGAGGTGGTGGATGTCAACTTCGCACCCTGCCAACTCCGCATATTTTGTCAACACCAAATATATTTTATACGTATACGGAGAAAGCTGCGCCGGGCAAACCTGATAAAACCGACAAAATTCTTCCGCTAACGAGAGAAGGGGGAAGGAATGACCAATTACAAAGGGTTATTCGTAAAAAGCACAATACCCCGGTCTATGGACCTCCACAAAGTCCCTCCCCGCCGGAACCATCTCGACATGAGGAGGAATGCTATACTTAGTGCGGAGGGCATCTATATGGGCCTGCTCGGTTTCAGACACTACCGAAACGGGAGTAGGAGCAGGATCTTTAAGAAAGTCACTTCGAGACATAGGGTGTCTCGGTAACAACTCATCTACGGTGGGAAAATTGTCCCCCTCCCCCGCCATCGTGTCCTCACCACCAAAAGGAAGCACCATGGATAACGGGGTGGCGTCAGAAATCCCTTCACATGACCGGTGTGTTCTAGGCATATTTATGGAGGAAGATGTGTTAATGAAACAAAACAAACCAAGAACAATGAACAGAAGAGAGGAAGTTAAGAAATCGCAAAAATAAAGCTAAAGATACGAGAGGGAATAACCAGAGGAGAAATGACCAAGAGTTTTTTGAAAAAACAAACCCTTTACCTATTTATAGGTGGGTGGCGCCAGAATCGAAGCGAAAGGCTGCCCGTGGCACCAAAACTGAAGCGACAAGCCCTCAGTCTCTGTCTCGGGAAGACGCGTAATGATGACGCACGTGGAAGTGACATCATTTCCCGATAGGACACACAACCCAGGATATCGCGAAGCGCACTGCTCTTCCGTCATTGGTCAAACCATTATGATTCGCAAACCAAATTTCTCCGCAGGTATAGGTGATGTCCGCTTATCGAGGACGTGTCGGGCCACAACCTCGACAAGCGGAGGGACTAACTGTATAGGTCCAAATTTGGATGACCACGACCATTGCCGAGTGTGACGAGGAACGAGGTCCTTACGATATAGCGTCCTTTGGGCGTTATAAAGGGTGACGACCAACAGTGGTTAAGCGAACGCACGACGTCTGCAGTAGTGTCAGCGTAGTAGGAGACAGTAGGAATATGTTTTTCGAATATTCTTTGTGTTGTATCTTTTTAGGGTTTGAAAGGAGATTGTTCCTTATCAATAGGAGGAAAACGCTCTGTAAAAAGGGGGAGAAAGTGAATACAAAAAAGATAATTTTGCTTACTAAATACAGATCTGAAATCCATACATCATCTTATTTTGGTCAATTGCATTCATTGCAACATTTTTCTGCATTTAGAGTTATCATATTTATGAGTAATCATTTGGTTCCAACATACAAGGAAGCATCGTTAATCTTGTTCTTCTCTTACATCATTTAATCTAGATTTTATTATACTTGGCAGAGATTTACCTCTTCATCTTTATTGATTGATTTAACCAAAAAGGTGTCAATATTTTTTGAACAAACAAATATTAGTTAGAACAAACATGTCAAAATATAGTTGTAATTTTGGGATTACCTCGCAATCCAGAATCTAATGAGAAGTAATAGCGAAAAACTTATTCACAAAATTCATTGTTCATTGCTCTTTTGGTTTCAAATGAATATCTTGGTTTGCTTATGTGATTAAAAATAATTCAAATGATAAGTTACTCATCGCCTACTATCGAGTGAAAGGCATGTGTATTTACAATATTGACTTTTCACTTTTAACGGATAGACTAAACCAGTTCATAGTTGCAGGAGTTAAGTTGGCCTTATTATAATCTTTATGCTATGTATAGGATTATATTATTAATATTTTCTCATTAACATAGAATTACAATAAATCTGATTTTATATGCAACCACAAGGGAAACGCAATTGCTGGAGTTGGTTAGAGCGTGTGGCTGTTAACCACAAGGTCGAAGGTTCAAGCCCTTCCTCTAGCGCTTAATTAGCGTAACTTTTTCTAATTAATGGTCAAATTAATGGTCTTCTCATCTAATCCATAAACACATGAGGTTTCGGGTGGGTTCGGCGGCTGAAATCTACTTGCGGGCTCCGAGGCAACATTAGTGTTGGGCTGAAATTTGAAGATATTGCACGGGGCGCCATTTAACCTATACTCATTTTTTTTTAAAAGTTTTAACTTGTACCCATATTTTAAACAACTTCAGCCCCCTTTCTCCTCATTCTCCTCCTCAAAGTTATATCCGCCCTCAATCCGATAGGCCACTTAACATTGTGCGGTTTACACAGACTTTTCGAGTGGTCGTTGTTCAATGCCATTTCTTTAATGCTCTTTTATTGCTTTTCTTCTTCTGAATCTTGATTATGTTAATAATATATTTCATCTTCATGTACCTCTAAATCTCAGAAATTTACACCCCCCTAGTTTGCTAATATTTGGTGGTTCTGGTAACTAATTCTAAAGATCTTTGCTTTCATTATACGTAGGAATGTAAAAACAAAAATGACTGTTCTGTTTCCTTGCAGAAGATTTTGAGATGGGATTCATAAGCACAATATTGGGATTCTTCGGATTTGGAATGGGGATCGTGATAGGGCTAGTGATCGGAGCTGAAGTGCCAGTTACAAAACAAAAACTTCAGCTCTAGAGCTGAAGTTCGTCAGTTACAAAACAAGCTTTAGAGCTGAAGTTCGCCAGTTACAAAACAAAAACTTCAGCTCTAGAGCTGAAGTTCGCCAGTTACAAAATAAAACTTCAGCTCTAGAGCTGAAGTTCGCCAGTTACAAAAATAAAAACTTCGTCAGTTACAAAAATAAAAACTTCAGCTCGCCAGTTACAAAACAAAACGAAGTTCGCCAGTTACAAAAATAAAAACATCAGCTCTAGAGCTGAAGTTCGCCAGTTACAAAACAAAAACTTCAGCACACTTGCTACTTCAGTCCCGCATACTAGAATGCTGAAGTTTTGCGTGATTGTCTTTGCTACTTCAGCCCTGTATGCTGAAGTTACGCGAAAAAGTGGGTACGCTTGCAAATTTTTTTGCAAAGCGGGCACAAGTTAAAACGTGGCCCAAAAAACGGGTATAGATGCAAATCCCGCTTTTTGGGTCACGTTTTAACTTGTGCCCGCTTTGCAAAAAAAATTGCATGCGTACCCACTTTTTCGCGTAACTTCAGCATACGGGGCTGAAGTAGCAAAGACAATCACGCAAAACTTCAGCATTCTAGTATACGGAACTGAAGTAGCAAGTGTGCTGAACCAAGTGTGCTGATATTTGGTGATTCTGGTAACTAATTCTAAAGATCTTTGCTTTCATTATACGTAGGAATGTAAAAACAAAAATGACTGTTCTGTTTCCTTGCAGAAGATTTTGAGATGGGATTCATAAGCACAATATTGGGATTCTTCAGATTTGGAATGGGGATCGTGATAGGGCTAGTGATCGGAGCTGAAGTTCGCCAGTTACAAAACAAAAACTTCAGCTCTAGAGCTAAAGTTCGTCAGTTACAAAACAAGCTCTAGAGCTGAAGTTCGCCAGTTACAAAACAAAAACTTCAGCTCTAGAGCTTGTTTTGTAACTGACGAACTTTAGCAACCTTTATCTTATTAATACGTCGAAAACAAAGTCATCTTTTAAATTAAAAAAAATCATTAGCAAAAAGAGGTTTGTTTTTATAAAAAAATGCTTTGATGAACACGTCAAAGGTCGTTAGCAAATTAATTAATTTAAGATTTGTACTAGTCTTACATGATAAAAAGCTTCGACATTTTAAAAAGCTTAAGTTGTTTGTCGGCTTAGTTTAATTATTGCTTTCGTATTTTATGGTCACAAAAAAGGGATTTCTTTTTCTCCTTTTTTCGGGGGGTGTGAGCTAAAGATAACAACGATGAAATGACAAAAAAATAAAATAAAAAGGTGTATAACAATAAATGATTGCGATTTCACGAAATTCGAACACCACTTAAACATTAACATTGGACCAGAGATGAATGTACAGCTGCAAACCCAAAAGCTAGAAAGGGAAAGCAAACAACAAAGGATAAAGTGGAAAACAAACAAACAAACAAAAAGAAAGAAAGAGCAAAATTAATGTTGCTTTTTTCTTCCTTTTTATTGTACAAAATCAAACTCAAAACAATTTTTTACTTAGAAATCACTGGAGAGAGGTGCGTGCTCGTGTTGCATGAAAACGTTGCTGTAAGTAAGACCAGCCAATCCACCACCAACAAGAGGCCCAGCCCAGTAAATCCAGTTGTTAGTGAAGTCTCCACTGGCCACAGCAGGCCCAAATGAACGGGCCGGGTTCATTGAACCACCGGAGAATGGGCCGGCGGCTAAAATGTTGGCACCAACAATGAAACCAATGGCAATGGGTGCAATGGTACCCAATGAACCCTTCTTTGGGTCAGCTGCTGTTGCATATACTGTGTATACCAAAGCAAAAGTGATAATAATTTCCATAACAACTCCTTCAAGAGCTCCCACTCCAGCTGCCACATTGTGAGTTGGAACCGCCTGATATAATAAAAGATAAAAAAAATTAACCAGCCGTCCACTCTATCGCTTAAGGTAAAAAAAAATATATATATATATATATATATATATATATATATATATATATATATATATATATATATATATATATATATATATTCATATTTAATAAGTATATAATTTATGTATATCGATTAAAAAAAAATAAATAACAAATCGACCGGCTATTTGTGTAAAGCAAGTGTTAGAAATTATAGTTGAGACCTAAAAAATGTAATATTGGCTGCAAAATAACAAATCCAACATTTATACACTAATACTGTAAAATAATTTTTGTACTGTCAGAACATCAAAGATAATAATAGGCATCATCCCTCAAAAATGAGATTAAATAAGAAGACTAGTAATTAAGGCAAATTACAAAGTTTAATTTTAATCCGACAGTGTTACAAAAAAAGTTACTTTGTCAATTTATACAAGTTAAATTCCAAATCAAACATTATAATACAATTGGGATTTGGGACGTAGCTCGAAGCCACGAACAATAGTTTTATTTTTCTTCTTCAAAAGTTTGTATTTAAGAATGATTTAACTTATATCTATCGATAGTGTAAATAATTTTTTACTATATATTAGTGAATCAATTGTAGCTGGTAATCTATCATATTTATCAGGGTATTAATTTTTTTAGGCGATCTGATAATATAAAATATTTTTTGTACTGAATAATTTTTTACTATATACTCCCTCCGGTTCATAATAAGTGTCCAATTTACTTTTTAATTTTGGTCCAAAATAAGTGTCTAGTTAGGTAATCAAGAAAAAATTTAATTTGTTTTTACTCTTTTACCCTTATGTGCATATTGTTCCTAAAAAAATTTCTCTCTCATCACATTAACTTACTAAATAAGGGTAGTTTAGTCATACTAGGTAATTTTGAATAGGATTTAGTATTTTCTTAATGGGCGTTGGAGCGGAGGGAGTATTAGTGTCAAGATACTACTACAACTTACCAATCCACCGGTGACAACTTTGAGGAGCAAGCAAGCTACAATGGAACCCAAAAGCTGAGCAATGGTGTAAAAGAGGCCAGTAAGAATTGTAATTTGACCGCCGAGAGCCAATCCGAAGGTAACAGCTGGGTTAACATGTCCACCGGAAATGTTAGCGCCAACGGCAACGGCCACAAATAGAGCAAATCCATGGCAAACTGCAACAGCTACTAGCCCAGCCGGATCTAGAGCTGCATCTGCTGTCAACTTGTCTGCAATATTCCAAAAAAAAAAAGATACTAATTTTCAGAATCTTATATTTCCATTGTGAAAAGTGCCGCCGGTGCGTGCACCTCCTGCTATGTGCGGAATCCGAGAAAGGGCCGGACCACATGAGTCTACCGTACGCAGTCTTATACTTCATTTCTGCAAGAGGTTGTTTCCACGGCTTAAACTCATTACCTCCTAATCACATGACAGTAACTTTACTAATTACGCCGAGGCCCATTTCTATATTTTCATTGTGAAAAAAGATAAATTAAATACCATGTAGATATAATTACATAGGCATAGAAACATTCTTCATGTTTATCAAACGCGTTCATGTAGGAAAGTTAGTGGATTTAGAATGAGTATAGTTGTGTTACGTGTATAATACATTCTAAATGTTCTATAGTGCACATCAGTAGTTCGAGTCGAAAGTAATGTAATTTTATAGAACCCGCCCTAAATTTGACTCCGGTGGTAACACCGGCCAGTGTATTTAACTACGAAAATGTAAGTGAAAAGTTAAATTAATAAAGAAGAGGATTAGAAGAGTTATTACTGTAAGCAATGGCAGAACCAACTCCGGCGAAGACAAAGAGCAAGGTGGAGATGAATTCAGCAAGATAGGCCTTAAGAGACCCAACGCTAAATGAATCATCTATACGTCCAAAAGCTATGCCAGGCATTTTCACAATTAAAATGATTTAATTACTTCTAATTAGAAGCTAAAGAAGAAGGGATGAGAAGAATAGAGTAGAGAGAAAATTGCTTTGGGATGAGACTAAGAAGCCTTTCTATGTCACATATATATAGTAGGAGTACAGAAATATTTTTAATATAAAGTTAATTAATGAAGTTCATGAGATTTTCACTGTAGCATACATTAAGAGCCTTCTCCCTTGTTACATGTGAAGGGAAGTTGTAGTAATGGTAAAGTTATTAATTTCCGTCGGATACGGATCTAGAATTTTAAGTTCGAGTAATTAACTAAAATAGCACCACACATAATCTCTTAAACTAAAAATAGCCAGCGGATATATAATATATGTCTAATTTATGTATAAACTATGTATAATCAATATATAATCTATGTATACCGGCTATAAAAAGTAAACATTGAATCTGGCCGGCTATTTATGTAACAATCTTTTTAAGTTTTATGGGTTCAACCTGTGAAGTTTTTAGCATTGAACACATTATATTTTAAAGTTATGGGTTCATATTGGTATATATTGCAATATTAATGAATTTTTACACATAAATTTACGCTCCATGCCAGAAGTACGGGATTCAGTCAAACCCAGTACTGATACCTTGCATCCGCCTCTAGTTTCTGTGTGATCTATAAGTCATGGGTTCGAGTGGTGGAATCAACCACTGATGTTTGCAATAAGACATGCTACCTCCATCATATCCACTTGAGGTACGAACCTTACCCAAACCTTGCATGAATATGAGATATATCCTCGGTTGTCCTTGCATTTTTTTTTTATTTTTTTTTTTTGCCCTTTGTTACATATAGAACAAGATAAGGCCATAAGGGGGAATATGCGAATGTACATATGTGTCCATGCATATCCATTCATGATTATTTTCCTTACAAGTCCTAGCTGTCACTGATGTGCTTTTTGTGGGAATGTTTCAAACCTCATCAATAATCCTCATCCATGTGAACCATAACTAATGGGTATGATCAGGATCCGAGGTGGACTCAAAATTTTAAATATGTATATTCAATTTTAAAGTTTTTAATACGGATCTAAGTAATTATTCTACTTCGATTTTAATTATTACCTGTTATTTTTTTAGTGCCCTGCTATTTTATTGTTGTTGTTGTAATATTCTTATCTTCATTTCAACATGGCTTCTTCATTGTTATTTTTCTTTTTCATCCTGCCGAGTATTGTGATTTTATAAGATAGGGGTAAGCTGATAATTAAGGTCTACATGCACATTACCCTCACACTGTAAAAATATATTGGGTACATAATTGTTGTTATATCGAAATGATTATTCAATTTGGAAACATTGAGCTTCACATGAACGCATACTCAATACATTTTGTTCATTTTTTATTAGAATTCCGTCACCCTTTACTAGAGGTCTGGATTTTTGAATTTGGTGAGGAGAAACTTGATAAGAACGGTGGAGGGGTCCGTGTAAGGGGTACCCTATGTGAGGTAAATAATGATTTTTAAAAAAGCGAAGTGATGGTGGCATGACAGAGACAAATAGGGTTTGGTCCACAAAATGCACCGACCAACTATGAACTTAGAGAGGGGGGGGGGGG
>NW_017671047.1:305134-369987 GCF_001879085.1 Nicotiana attenuata
GGGGGGGGGCGCTGAATATTTGATTTTTTTATTATGAAATGTATGGATATTAATTGAAGTGGACTAAATTAAGTTTATTGTGAGCTAATTAATATATTGGATAATTAGGGTTTAATAATGTAAATTACTTGCTGGATTAGGAATCCTTTGAAAGTTCCTGTCATGTTTGGTAGTTGCCTGCACTTTTGAATTAAATTACTCTCCATTGAGGAATATTAGGTTTTGTTCTGTAAATTTTTAATTGATCATGAGTCTGTCCAACAACTTTTGCAGTATTTAATTTCATTATCTTTTGCTTTTGTGAATTAAAAGATCGGATATACGATTAATGTTCTTTCGAAAATTTGGACCTATTCTGATCACAAAACGACTTATTATATAACCTCTTTTAATGATCGATAATAATGTGTTTGATAGCTACCCCTTTATTGTCTCTCTCCATTGTTAGCCATTTTGCTTTTGTGTTTCAAATTGGAAATATTCTTGTACAAATTAAATTTTTAAAAAAAAGGATATTGAGAAATACATACAAGTCCATTGACATAATATGCGTAATGATACATATACACGCCAAGATGAGGATGCTTGGCAAAGAATAAATTTAAATCACCAAAAAAACTTAGTTGATTTTTAATCATGAAAACCAAATTAAACCAAATATTATAGTATAAATTTATCGATTCAATTTGTCAATTTATTCATTCTGACAAGTACGATAGAAGCAAGTTCAAATAGCCATCTTTCAACAGCAGCAAGAAATGATGTGTTAATATATGAATAATCACATAAGATTTGTATTATAATTTATTGGTTTGGTTAAGACACTTTAAAATAAAATAAAATAAAATCAATATATTATCCTCTTTTTTTCCTGAAAAAAACGAACAAAATCAAAAAAAGAAAATATCGCTTATTTACTTGTTTCAGTTTGATTGTTTTATACCCTTAGCATCCGAATATGTACAAGCTAAAGAAAAATCATGTACAAATTCTAAAAAGGAGACAACAAGAAATTATTGCGCTTACAAAAGCACAATAACGCCTTATAATTGACCATAAGTTAGTTCAATTTTGTCATTATGTCACTATGCTGTAAAAATAGCTGGACTAGCCAGTTTTTGGACTGGTCATTCAAAAATAGCCAGCGTTTACAAAGAGTCATTAAAAATAACCACTATTTTGCTGCAACATGGACCGGTCTAGCATAATATACTGGAGATCGGTGCACCTGTTTATGAACTTCTAGCATATTATGCTGGAACTCCAACACGCGAAAAGTTCCAACATAATATACTGAAGATTAGAGCATATGTGTATGAACTTCCAGCATATTACACTGGAACTCTAGTATATTATGCTGGAGTTCCAGTATACTTATGCTGGAACTCCAGTATAATATACTGGAGTATTTTCCGGATCTTTAATAGTGTTTCGTTCACATTTATCTTTACATGAAAAATGTCTAAATTTCGATTACTTTTGAAACTATGGCTATATTTGAATGATCACTCGTAAATCTGATTATTTTTGAATTTTTACTATGCTTCGTCCCTTAAACTTGACTAACAGCCATCTTCATCTACAATTTACCACAAGCATACATGTCATAAATGTATTATTGCCTCTTGAAGGTCAAGCCTAATTTGTGCGGTGGTTTCGTGACCGACCATATCCCATGTTGATTCTCGGTCTGCCGAAATCATTTGGGTTAACTATTGACAGTGACTTATGACAAACATGTGGTAATTGCTACATCCTCAACTTTTGAATTTCTCTTGAATTTTAGTAGGCGTTTGGCTACTAATTCCATTTTTTTTTTTTTTTAAATTTGAAATTTCAATAAAATTTGAATTGAAGATGAAGTTGTGTTTGGTTATAATTTTTGCAACATATTTGAATGTCTTTTTTTCAAAACCATGAAACATGATTTATACCCCACAACTTGTAAAAAATATCAAAATCACCCCAATTTGATTATCCTACTTGAAATAAACAATCAAAATACTATTGTTTAACTATTATCATATTCTGCTATACTACAATACACAAAAGATGCAAAATCAATATCGCATTTTCTAATTTTACTAACACACAGAGAATGTGCAAAAGCAGGCATATCCACATATTTCTCATAACCATATAATCAAACTTCCAGTAGGCAGAGTTCAAGTATCAACTAGGACTGACCATCAGTCGCCAAATATGTATTTCCCAAAGATGGAAAACTGATGGGTCATTTATAAATTTTAAAAATATAGAAAATTTGTAAAACTAAAACTAGCAAATTCCATTTCAATTGAAAATCTGGTGAAAACCAGTATTTCAAATTTGAAAATGGATTTTCAAGTGAAAAAGGAAAAATTTGTAAGAATAGGATAACCAAACATTGTTTTCAAAAAAAAAATTGAAAAAAAAAAAAGAAAAAGATTTGTATATTCAAACGGGCTCTTAATGTTAAAGACCCCAAAGCTTTCTACTTGCTACGTTTAAAATTACCAATTTAGTAAGTAAGGGCGGTGGGGGAGTTGGACCATTTAGAACATGTGAAGAGTGATATGTGGTTTAGTTATGACTTATGATGTTCGAAACTCAATTGTCTGAATTCATGTCGACTAATAGCCTGTTTGGCCAAGCCGGAGAAATCTAACTTATTTTGAGAAGTATTTTTTTTAAAAGTGCTTTTGAAAAAAGTACTTTCAGAAAGAAGCAGTTTGTGTTTGGATAAGCTTTTCAGAAAGTGCTTTTAAGTATCAAATTACGAATAAAGACATGAATAGATTCACTTTATAGTTAATATTATAAGTAAATAAATAATCTCAAAAATTTGTTATTACATGCACTAATTAAATCTTTTCATTTTATTTAAGTAAAATATAAAAATAAAATAATTCTTTTAATATAAGTTAAATATATTAAAAATCATTCAACAAATATAAAAGCATTCACTGCTAAAGTCACTATATATTAGAAAGCTATCCTAAAAATAAGAAGAAATATTTATACATTAATATCCTAAGTATTAGGTTTAACGGTTATTTTGGTATATACTATATTTTGTTAAAGGCATTTTTGGTAAGAAGAAAAGTCAAAACTGCTTCTGCTTCTGCTTTTGGGAAGAAGCTACTTTTTTCTGCTTCTCAGAAACTGCTTCTGCTTCTTCCCAAAAGCACTTTTTTTCCTCAAAAAAGCTTGGCCAAACACCTCAAGTTGGGGGAAAAAAAGTATTTTTGAAGAAAAAAAACACTTTTGGCCTCTTGAAAAGCTTGGCCAAACAGGCTATAAGCCTACAAAGGGAATATAAATGATTCCTACCAAGAAATTCTTCAATACTCTTACATCGAAAGATGGTAGATCTTAATTTCATTGGATCATTGTGAAAATTTTGTTAGTGAAAGTGTCCGAGCTACAGTACAATTACGGGATCAAGGGGGATCATTTGTTTGTTTTATTTATCTGGTGCTAACGCATAGCAAAAGTTAAAGTAAGAGGCATTTCTTACTTGATAACTGAGAATTTCATGAAAAAACAACTTTTCATCAAATAAACATCAAGTTTCTGGGTCCAGTTTCTTCTATAGGAGCTTCACTAACTCTAAAGAAGTTGTGGCAAAGGCAATGAAGAATACTACACATCTCTAACTAGTCTTTAAATACGTCAGCATAACTCAAAAAACTACCCAACAACAACAACTACCCAGTATAGTCCCACAAAGTGGGGTCTGGGGAGGGTAATACGTACACAAGCCTTACCCCTACCCGAAAGGGCAGAGAGGCTGCTTCCAATCGACCCTCGGCTCAGGAAAGAAAAGGAAAAGAAAAAAGAAAAACAAAAAAGCATTAGTGACTCCAGCAGAAATCGCATAAATAATTATCTAAACATAAAACCATAAATTAAATGGCATGCAATAATTCGACCAGTAACTACCATAAGGGGGCACAATACCCATTAAGTCATTAAGTCAAATTAGAAACGACCTAATCACCAAAGCCATCCAGAGTTTCCAACTGCAGGGTGCTAAATGTACCCAACAACAACAACAAACCCAGTGTATTCCCACAAGTGGGATCTGGAGAGGGTAGTGTATACGCATACCTTACCCCTACTTTTAAGAAGACAGAGATGCTATTTCCGGTAGGCCCTCAACTCAGGGCTAAATGTACCCAATGTTTAAAAGTTGATCACGGGAGACAGATCCAACCTTCCAACTTCCCATGACAAACTGGATTGCAGTCAACTAAAATAACAAATGAATCTTTACCTATAAATAAGTGTGGAGATCATACCAGCATTCTCTCAGTAAAGAGAATGAGTAGCCTGACATTTTAACAAAGTTGCTTTGACACGGCAGTTTAGGTACCGCACCCATATCGACACCACACTTGTATGGGTGTGGGTATGAGATTCGTATTGAATTTGGTCAAAGAATTTTGGGTACTTTGACCACGACAGATGGAAAAATTCGAGACGAGATACAATTTGATTCCCGAAATTAGAACCAAAACTAGGGTAAATTTGAAGAAAATAGCATACCTTATCTAGGAAACCAATCGTTTACTTATCTACAACTGAAAATAAAAAAGAAATCCACACTTTACAAGATATACGTAAGTATCCCACAAAATATCTCATAATTTAGAGATTTTTTTATTTTTTTTTATTTTTTTAAAATTATTTTTAGCCGAATCCCCACACTCGTATTCGTACTAGGATTCCGTATCCCCAAATCTTAAAATTTATATTTCGAAGGATCCGACCTCTAGATCCGCACCCGTGTCCGAGCAACTTTAAGATTTTAATAAAGCAAACTATGTCGCGATAGCCTGACAATGCTGAATTAACTAGATCACCAAATAGAAAAAGGGTTGCAACAAACTTCCACCCCTGACCCCTGTAGTGTTGGAAGAGAGCATATTCTGTTCTGCAACTTAAGTGTAGCATTCTAGTAGTTCTTCTAGATCTAGATAAATGAAAAAGCACCAGCAGTGCTAGTCGGGAGATGTCCACCAAACTACCAAACAAATCTCATCATACTGCTTAATGCAGGACAAGAATTTCTTGAATTCTACAGAGGATATTGATTTACAAAGAAGTCGTCTGTGTCATTCAGGGTACATCGGTAGCATACAGAATAATTATTCTTAATAACTCTCAGCTTCAACCAAACAGCCTAGAGTATGATGGAAGATCCAACGCAATTAACTATGACAGAATACTACCAATAACAGCAAAAGACAAACTATTAAACCTGGCTTCTAAAACTCAATCGAGTTGCATCTCTTCAGGAAATGGGATGGAAGCACAGCAATGGTAATAGCCATTGTCATCGAACACAAACCTCTGTGAAAGATGAGCTTCACGGATAAGATACTCTCCCCATTGTTCTGAGCCATATTGACCAAATATTGTCCGTGCATCAAAGGAATCAGCTTTTCTTGATCTTGTTTTGCTACAAATTAGAGAACAGTAAGTCAGTGGCGCTGGCGCCCTTAACAACAAAGAGCGTTATGCAACTAGTAGAATTATGATAGAGACTTTAAGCCAACAAATAAACAAGACTAAGCAATGAAAGAATATAAAATGGCACCTTTTTCTGTGTCGCGCATTCATTATAGTGGCATGCAACTGTAGTAGAAAGGGTAGACAAGGCTTATCAGGAACTTTTCAAATCAAGAAGATAGCAAAAGTAGAAAGAACACAAATTCTGGTATTAAATTCGTAAAGGGAAAAGGCCAGCAAGACAATAAAATACATCTAGAAAAGTAACTTGCATCAAGTGCAAGTCTAGAAACAGTTTTAGGGGGCCAAGCGTTTCTCAAAAGTAACCATAAAAGAGAAAACATACTTGAACGAGCCGAAGCATAATGTTCAAGTATTTAAAACTTGATACCAGAAAAAAAACAAATGAACACCACAAGAAGCACCAGCAACCAAAATGTAACTGAAGAAACAAGTTCCAGACATATAAAGTTGGCATGCAGGAGGTGAAGATGAGTTAGGGTTCGAGAATGCTGAATTCAAAAAGGTGTCAGAATTAAAATGGATGCAGCAATATTGACTCTTGGTGGCAAATGAAACTGCTTTACTTTTCAAAACAGGTTTGAACCAGTTGTGGCTGTATTAACAGAGTCCCCACCAGGTGCTGCTTTTAGGCCTTTGTTTGCGATGAATAAATTGCTTTTCTGAGGAAAGAAAGTGGAGGGGTCGGTTGGGGAAGGAAAAGCAAGGAAGCAGCAGCGGTGCAGCACTAGATTGAATGGTGAAAGTATTTGAACGCAGCATCAACAGACATAGAGAGTTCTATCGGACAAACAATAAAGAAACTGCCAACAATATTAACCAGAATAACGAATTAACACCTTGAAAGCTATACCTTTAACTTCTGGTTTGCATCCTTTTCAAGAACAAGACCAGCTTCAGTGAACGCATTAGTGATCACCTCTAGAAAGGCTAAGGATGACAAAAGCAGGTACTAAATTCCCTTATAAATAGCAGAGAAATTAAAAAAAAAAAGTAGGTAGGTTGAAGGAAGAAGATGCCAGAAATTATGGATACGACAGGCACGTAAAAGTCGGTCTTCACCACCAATTACTTCCACAGGAGCATATACAACACGAGCTTTTGCTGGAGAACCTCTCATGCACTCCTGCAGGATAAGAACAAATTTGAGTCCCAGCCAAGAAAAATTGTGACCTTGTGAAATCTTATTAGAAGCAACTGTCTAGAAATATCCAGCATCTAAAATGTACATGTCTCTCACAGACCAACCCATTGAAGAAGCATCCATAAAAAGAGATTGGTGTCACATGAAACAGAATATGAAATCTCTAAATTTAATACAAGGCAAATGTTCTTTTGCATTACCTATCATTTTGTTCATTTGCTTTCGCCTAATTCCAAGTGGGTCAACATTGCTATCAGTGGCATATTTGAAGTCTCCAATACAATTTTTTTGATAAGGCTCTAATACAAATTTACCCTCCGTTTGTTCCAGTCTATTTGCTATTTAACATTTCCACTTTCTTTCACGTGTTGTCATTTTTGTTTGTAATTCTTTCTTTTAAACATAAAAGTCAAGGCAGAGCTGATCTATGTTTCTTCTTCAATTGCGCTATCGTTTTGTTACAAAACATAAACATAGCACAATAAATACACATCAGAATCCGTACAATAAAATTTGAGTGGAAAATATGCATATCTGAGCAAGTAAATACATATTGTGTCCTAAGCCTGGCAATTACTCTCCAGAAAAGGAAAAAGCCAAAAACTTACTAGAGAAGTACAACTAAATTGACTAAAGTTAACCCCCATTGTTTTACTTTGCATATCAAACTATTGAAATTTTGAGGTGCATGGCAATGTTACATAGAGTATCACGTTCAAAACATGTTTACTTATAAATTGTACAAAGGAACAAGCACATTAGGTGATAAATTTTATACGAACCTTATATGTGGACATTTCAGATATCTCTAGTATGAGATCTATCATTTTTCTTTTGAAGTAAAAGATTAATTGCAAGTTAAATTTTAGAGAATGTTTAATACTCGAAACAACAAATTATAAATGATCATCGTCCATATGAACTTAAATAACATAAAAATGTTATTTTCTACAATAGATATGAAACACTTCCTATATGTCTATGAAGTTCTAAAGGGGATTGATAACTCAAAAGCACCCGGGGATGATGGGCTCAATGCCTATTTTTTCAAGAAGGCTGGGAAGGTAATTGGGCATGAGATCACAGAAGCTGTATTGGAATTCTTCAAAACCAGTAAAATGCATAAACCACTCAATACCACCCTTGTCACTCTTATCCCAAAAGTTAAAAACCCAGAATTCATCAAACAGTATAGACCCATATCTTGCTGTAATGTTCTGTATAAGATTATATCTAAGATGATTACTAGTAGACTGCAGAAGGTGATGGATATCCTGGTGGATGAAAGTCAAGCAGCCTTTGTACCAGGGAGAATCTTAAATGACAACATCTTCCTAGGACATGAATTGGTGAAAGGTTATGGTCGGAAAGGTATATCCCCGAGGTGTATGATCAAGATAGATATGCAAAAGGCATATGATTCATTGGAGTGGGTCTTCTTAGAACAAGTACTGGCAGCAATGAACATACCGGACCAATTTATAAAATGGATAATGGCTAGTGTGTCTACAGTCTCTTATTCAATTGTGATAAATGGTAAGCCAACTACTCCATTTGATGCCAAGCGTGGGGTGAGACAAGGGGATCCCATATCCTCTTACCTGTTTGTTTTAGCTATGGAGTATCTGACAAGACTATTAAAGAACTTGCAGCACACACCAGACTTCAACTTCCATCCGAAATGTGAGAAACTCAATATCCTGCAGCTCAGTTTTGCAGATAATCTTCTACTATTTTGTAGAGGAGATCTCAAGACAGCACAGATGTTAAATGAGTGTTTTCAACAGTTTTCCTCAGCATCAAGATTAGTTGCAAACCAAGGAAAAAGTTGCATCTATTTTGGAGGTGTGCCAGAACATGTGCAGCAGCAAATATTGGCAAGCTTGGGATTCTCCCTGGGTGAATTACCCTTCAGGTACTTAGGAGTACCACTGAGTGCTAAAAGACTGTCAGTTAACCAATGTCAACCTTTACTGGACAGAATTCTAGCTAAAGTGCAAAGTTGGACAGCAAGATTTCTATCCTATGCGGGTAGACCACAAATGATTAAAAGTGTGTTACTATCTATACAATCATTCTGGACGCAAGTGTTTCCTTTGTCAAAGAAGATCCTAATGAAGATTGAAAGCATTTGCAAAAACTTCTTATGGACAGGTGAGGTAGAGGGGAGCAAGAAGGCTTTGGTTGCATGGACACAACTTTGTTGGCCACAAACAGCAGGAGGCTTGAACATTACAGACATAGTCACTTGGAACAAAGCAGCAATCCTGAAGCAGATGTGGAACCTATGCAATAAGAAGGACAGATTATGGATCAAGTGGATGCATATCTATTATATAAAGAAGGAGAAAACATGGAATGTGAAGGCCAATCAAGCAGCATGGACAACTCAAAAGATTCTAAAAGCTGGGAAGTATCTGATAGAAGCAAGAATCAATGTTGAAGAAGTAATGCCTGGGAAGGACTACTCAATAAGAGATGTATATAACAAGATGAGGGGTGAATTCACAAAGGTTAATTGGAGGAGATTAATTTGTAACAATTGTAGTAGTCCAAGATGGATGTTCATTATGTACATAGCTGTCCAAAACAGGTTATACACAAAGGACAGATTAATGAAATGGGGGAGTATCACAAGTGCAGAATGTGTCTTATGTGAAGCAGCTGATGAAAGCCACGACCACTTGTTCTTTATATGCAAGTATTCAAGCAGTGTGTGGGAGAAGGTACTGAACTGGGCAGGAATAGGAAGAAGAGCCAGGATATGGTCGGAAGAAATAAAATGGGCTAGTACATATGCAACAGGGAGGAAAGCAGATGCAGCCATCTACAGAATGATCCTAGCTGGAGCTGTATATTATCTATGGCAAGAGAGGAACTGGAGAATTTTCAGAAAGAAGAAAAGGAAAGCTGAAGAATTAGTGAGAATGATCGTTCAAGACATACATTGCAGAGGTTCAAAGTGGTTAAAATTGGAGAAGAAGCTACAAGCACTCAATTTCTATCCGTAGTCTGAGCTTGATGTGTAGATAGTTGTTTAGGGAAGCAGTGATATAGGATGGGGCTGTATGTCCGTCCATATAGAGAGGGTTTTTGTAAAGATTAGTGCATGTATTGAGTTTTTTCCCAAAAATAAAGATTAAATTTTATCAAAAAAAAAAAATAATCTTAGGCTCAAGGTACTAAAAATTGTGAGCACTGAAAGTCTATTTGCTCCTTATGTCTTCAATCAATGTTCATTCAAAAACTTTCTACCATCTCAACAAGAGATGGTATGAGCCCACTCCCTTCCCCTACGTAGCAGCCCTGCAGTGGTCCTTTCCTACTATTCTTCCCTTGTTTCCTTTCACTCCTCTCTTACTTTGATCAACAACTCCTAGATCCAAAGTATGGTTGCTGCATCAAGATAACCAGTAATATTGAAGTATGTTTGCTATAACAAGAGCAGCATTAAAACTTCTGCTCAATCTACAGCATCTTTCCATTTTCTGGGTATTTGGCCTCTACTGACATGAGCTGGTACGAGTAGTGGCAGATATTTTTTCTTACAAGTCTTTTGAGATTTCAATATATATATATATATATATATATATATATATATATATATATATATATATATATATATATATATATATATTTGAATTTCGTAAGAGGGTTATGAAACTTCAGTAGAAGCTTAATGGTTTCTACAGATTTTAGCCAACTTTTCATGCCCAGGAATAATATTTTTTTTTTAATAGGACTTACTTGAGACTTCAGTAAACTTTTAAGGGTTTCTACAGATTTTAGTCTAAACTTTTTATGCTAATCAATAATAGGTTACCCACTCTTGAGCGTTAATCTATATTTTTTTTGTGCCAATTAGTAACAGAAGGTTCATCCAAAGATTGATAGAAAGCAGGTAAAGCAAATTGAACTCCACAGACAAAAATAAAGGGAAAGGGTTACATGCCAGTTAAACTGTCATCCTAACAGCTCAGTGTACCAAAAAAAAAAAGGAATTAGCTTCGCTTAAGAGATGATATAACCTAGGGAGATAAAAATATTCCAGCAACACCTTACTGAGTTCATTACCTACAGACAAGTGAAAGATTATAAAGAGTAAACTTGAAAAAAGAAGGATCATAAAGAGTAAGTGCAATGGTTATCCCCTATAGCAGCCTGACGTGTATAATAGTATAACTTGGATAAAGACTTACCAAACCCTTCAGTCTTATAGACACAGGTTGGCTCTCCAAAGCATCAATTACTTTTGGTGAGACAGTCTGGAACCACAACAGGAAGCGCGATTTTTTATTTTGAAGAGTTAGACAGAGAAAAGATATTACAAAATGGCTATCTAATTGGAAATTTACCCGCAAAACCTCAGAAGCAGCTTGAATTCGGTCCTTATTCCAAAGCTTCAGCATGAGCACAGTCAAGTGGAATGTTTTTGGTTTAATAAAGATGGACTTCTCAATTCCCAAATCTGCTGAGTGGAAACATTCATCGATTTTGTCAGGGATTAAGACATAAAGAAGGAAGCAATGAGCTCCTGTTCTAGGTTGAAAGATAGGGATAGATATTATATAAACATAAGAAAGAAATGAAGAGATCAGAGCTTTCAGCACAGAAATCTTTTACATCAACATAGTACATGAATCCTTTTTCTCTCTTCATCTTTTGATAAAAGTAACATAGTACATAGATCTTATACCTAACAGTTTAGAAGCCTTTGATTCTGAGGTAGAGGACTTGGACACTTTAGGCGAGTAACTCACAAGTGGTATGTTGGTTATATCCAATTTAACATGATCATTAGAATCTTCAGTCTTGACTTCCACTGCAACCCGTGGTTTACTCGAGTACTGCTCCTCACTTTCCGAATCAGAAGTGTTACCACTTGAATCACATTCCAAATTTTCATCTTGATTAGCTTCAGTAATTCCGAGAATCGAGTTCTGAAAGTTGATTAGCTTGTTGACCAGTTCAGGATGTATGGCCAATGGAAGTGATACAAAATGAGAGTAGTCAAGATTCCGGCTTTTAACTGCCTACAGAAAAAGACGCATAAATAACACTTATGAGCACTGGTAAGATTCCTCATGACACAAGCAAGAATGACGAATCACTCTTGAGCAAGACTCCTCATAACACAAGCAAGTACAATGAATCACACTTGAGCATTCTATAAAGCTGCTTAACAGATAAAATAAAATTAGACAAGAATGTTATTTCAAAGTTCTGGATTATTAATCATTTTGAAAGTGCCAGGAAAGCTAAGAGTTCCAGTAGACAGTTAATACGTTAGAGAGAGAGAGAGAGAGAGAGAGAGAGAGAGAGAGAGAGAGAGACCAAAAGGTAACCGGAAAAGCAACTTTCAAATGCGACAATAGGTTCAAGGTCAAAACCAAGTGATAACTGGACCAGACTTTAAACAGGAAAAGGCTCCTAAGATTGCAAGGAATGACACTGGATGACATACAGTAAGCTATGTTATGTGTATTTTGTGTTCGTGCCATAATGCAGCAGCTAAACTCCATCATAGCATGAACATTTAGAAGTAAAAAGTAAGAAAATTAAAATAAAAATCTTTGAGCAAAAACAGATACTTACATGTTACCACAGTTTACAGGTACCAGCTCTAGAAAAGGTGACAGATATGCAATGCTATTTCTTTTTTCCTTATTTGAAAGCTAGCACGAACAAGATTAAATGTTGGTGCTAACCTCATCAATTATGGCTTGGACTCTATCTGATGCTCTTGCCACACTTTCAGCAGAATTTCCTTCTATGGCTACAATATGTAACACTATATTAAAAATAGGAACAAAATCAAACATAGAAATTTTGGATTTCAATACTGATGTACCGACCCCATATTCAATATAGATCAATATAAAAACAATTTAAAAAGGTCCAATCACTCTGAAAGAAACAAGTTATGGTGGAAGTTACAAGTAGCAAAAAGCATTAAGAAAAGTGGATGACAACTCCATCAAAGAAACTTACTGAGAATAATACATCACAAAGGAGAGACCAAACGCCAATCACCACAACCAATGACAAGAAAAGAGCAAAGCACATTATCACAGCATGCTTCCAAAATTTTGGGTCAAACAAAGTGTGGTAGCAGACACGAATGGACTTAAGCTTGGAATTTTCGGAAAAGAAAAAACTGTGGTATCACCAAATATTAAGATTACAAATAACTGCATCAGACAGAAGATACAAGCAATCCACGTAAAGAATAAATGAGAGAAAGGTAACTAAGATGGTTTTGCTTCAGTACATAGACATCCGAACGCACTACTTCATAGGTGCACTATGGCAATTGAAAGTGCTTATAGATCTAAAATCACATGAAGGAAGGTTATCCCAAAAGATCTATGATCTCTAAGAATCAATGCAGTAGCTAAGAATAGAACACAAAACATAGGATCTATACAGCCGATACTAGTTGTTACACCTACATTAGGTCCGCATTAGGATAAGTTTGAGACTTAGAGAGTTTTCAGTTATAAAGAACCTCTAAGGTATGTCAAAAGACAGCCTAGAATGAAATTGCCCAAATAGAGCAGAATATATAGTTCATCTAAGGTAGTTGATTGATCAACTAATATACCAAATTCCAGGAACAACACAAGTAGGTCATAGAAATCATACAGTACATTTCAGAAGCGAAAAATCAGGTTAATCATATCATTATGATTGAATCGAACAACTAAATCAAATGCAGAAGAGCTGAATCAATCAAAATCAGCCAGAAATAGAAAAGCAACCCACTTAGACAATCCTCTTTCCGCGATAACGGAAGTATGATTTTAACTCCCATTTCCTTTTCGATTGTCCTCTGTGTTGCACCTCTATACGCAGAATATCAAAGCAATATATTAGCCCCTCATTTTTTGGGTAAGTAAGAATCCACACAGAAAGTCATACCCTTTCCCTCGGATGAAAGGCATCAAGGATGCCCCTGCCTGCAGGTATATTTGGAAATGAGATGAGAGTGACAGGAGAAAATTGGAAGCAATTTTATTGGGAGAACTCATAATTTTATGATGAAAATCATCCATAACAAGTGCCATGAGATCAAAGTGAAGATCATGTTAAGAACAACAGCCAAAACTCATAAAAAGCTAGTCGAATTGTCAACTGCAGCTGTACCTACGCTGAGATAACCTTCTGACACCGAGTTCAATGTGTAAAAATCCACTAATATTACAACAAATAATATATATGAACCTATAATTTAAAAATTACAATGGTTTCAATGATAAGAATCTTAAAGGCTGGATCCGCTGTCCGCATCTGCCTACAAGCAACCAAAAAAAATTACCTCGACTGTAACTGAATGCTTCTGAGCTGCTGAAAGTGGTTCATCACCATTTACTACTTCAGCTCCACTGTCCTCCGCTAAAACTGTTGACTCATAGGAAGAGACAGTGCATTTAACTTCTTGCACTTGACCTCCAAAGTAATGCTTCTCATCACCTAGAACTTCCAACATTAATCTTTTACAGTGTATTCTACAGAATATCAGATACCTAATAATCTACAACTGCTTTATAACTATATATCCTGATTTAACACTAGTAATTTTGAATTATTTGGATAACATGAAAGTACAGAAAGCTTAACAACCTAGAATCACTGATCCAATTCAATCAAATATTAAGAAGTGAGAAACGCTCGCCTTCATTAGACCTTGATTGAGTAGAAACAGGTCTCCATGTTTTGGCAACCATTTTCTGCTTTTTCCGGTTCATAGCAACACGAAAAACTCCTCCAATATGCGTCCCCAAGTTATATTTGAAACCGCAAGATGTAAAACATCTCTGCAACAGTTAGATTACCCAGTGAAATATGTAACTTCTATTAGTTGACACGTGTTCATACCTCTTCTGATTTTGACTATAGGCACAAAACACGTGTTCAAGTTACAATTTTGATTTTCTTTTCTATAATATTTTGACTAAACGATTCTGAGAAAAATAGAGACCGTTGTACCTGTAAATGTTGGTAATTGGTAAGTGGCCACCTTAAAAAGGACCTGCAGCTGCAAACTATCATTCGTCTATATCGTTCGACGGCGGTGGCGCTGTAAACAATTCACCGGCGGTGGAAGTATTTATCTATTTTTGGGGGTCTGGTACACGTGGATATAAGTGAGAATTTTCGTAGTATAGCAATTTCTACTTTGATTCGGTAACTTTTCTCTAATTGTCCCCTTAAGTCCCAAAATAGATGAAAATCAAATGGCGATCTTTCCAAGTTCCAATTTCCATCCCGTAGAGTCCATTTGGGTTCAGTAGACAATTGCTTGGCTATGTCCATTTTATTTCAGTTACAATTCATTGAAACAGTAAAATGGTTTAAGTTATAAACGTTGATAATCTAAAATTTAACTTGTAATAATACATTAGTGCATGGGTCAAAATCAAACTAAAGAAATTCGACACGCGGAGATGATTGTCATGAGTGACCTGCAAATTAATACGGGCAGTTCGGCTGAGGTCGAGCAGTGATCAACAGAACAAGCCGCTGAGTGGTTCATCAAGGCCGAGGTCGAGCCGCATAGATAAAAGCAACGGCTAATATAGTTTTGGAACCTTCAGAGGGAATATTCCCTCTATTTGTATCTTTTAGGGTTATTTGGGAATATCCCATATAAATAGTATGAGATATAAGGCAAAAGGCAAGTAATATTCTATATGATAAGAACACTTTTGAAAAGGAAGCTTTCTAGATAAATACAAAGGATAACTTTCTAGAGAGATTCGATCATTTTTGGGATTATCTATTGTCATTTCCACCAGATCCGAGAAAATGCTCAACACTTTCTTATATTCTTGTCATTCATCATTGTCAGAAAGAGGAATCATTCACCTCATTCAATATTGGGTGAATCTTCCTCCTTATTTATATTTATTGCCATTGATTATTATTTAATACTTGATGCTCCATACACATTATTGCATCTGACACATTTAGAGGTCGTTTGGTAGCTGGTTAGAAGAAAGGTTATTCATGTATAAGGGGTAACATAACTTATACCATGTTTGGTAGGCAATAGTTATTTTGTATAAAATTCTGCATAACTAATACCATGTTTGGTTGACATTTTTCAATTATGCATAAATAATACATGTATAAGTTATGAGTCAATCTGTGTATTATTTTATGCGGGGTAGAAGATGGAATAACTAATACATGCATTAGTAATACATGGATAAAATACTGAAATGACAAATTTACCCCTATCACTTTACACATAAGGCTTCCTTATTTCTCTGTCAACCCGTCAACAGGTTTCACTTGCTTTCACTTGCCAACTATAAACCTTGTCTTCTCTCATTTTTAAAGAACAAACTAGCAAAAGCAAACTGGAGAAGCCACTAGAAAATGAAAATACCAAAACTAAGAAGTGAAAATCAAATGTCTGAACTTCACATAGTTCAGTAGTATGACAAAGAAGTGAAAGTAACACCCAAAGTTCCTAACTAAATTGTTTCCTACATAAATGGAAAGAGAGAAAAAACAATGCAAAAGAAAGCCAGGGGTATAGTTGTAAACAAGCATTTTACTTTAAAATTTATATAATGTATATCAATTTCTAATACAACAAACCAAATATTCAAAAAAATAATCTCTGCATAACTAATACCTGCATAACTAATCCCTGCATTACTTATCCCTGCATAACTAATACATGTATAACTAATACCTGCATAACTCTAACCGGCAACCAAACGACCCCTTATTGTTAGCATATTCATTCCGTTTCTTCACTGTTCTAACCGTTCGAACGGTCAACCCAAGATCTGAAGCTATTAATCTTAACTAGGATTAACCCTCCTTAATAACTAATTAATTAGTTTAACCAAATATTATCATTTTTTGATCAAACAATTTAGCGTCGTCTGTGGGGATATTCTAATTAAAATCTTAGTTTCTTTCAAATCTAAAAGAAAATAACATAAAACCTTGTCTTTTCTTACGTGCATAGCTGAACATAGTAAGTAATGGAGAGGAAAGAATAAAGGCAGTAGCCAATCTTCTAATAACCTCCTAGACACTATCAACGAAGTCGCTGGAACAGATGCTGAGGACATGACACCAAATGCCTCCCCCAGGCAGAGTGGTTCACCCCTTCCTCACGGCAGCATCACAACCTCACATGGTAAAGGGGCCTCTACATCCACACGGAAGAGGCACCACCGGCAGTGAAAAAGCTGCTCGAGGCGTGGTTGACAAGCACGCTGACCAGCATTCTTGACAAGCCCGCTCAAAGGACGAACAGAGAAGATGCGAGAGTTCGCGTCGCACCAGTGACAGACGAGCAACACGGCCCCCCTCTTGTAACAGGTATTACTCACAACGTTAGTGATGCAGGCAACGACACCCTCACAGCCATTCTGAGGAAGATGGAGGAGATGGAGAACGAGAACAAAATGCTCCGCGACCAAATGAGAGAGCATCGAGAAAGGGTAGACAAAATACCCGGCGCCCCAAAGCTCTTACCAAAGAGGGACGCCGTCTGTTGAGCAACCATACAGTGACGAAGTTGTACCGCACGCCATACCTAAAACCTTCAAAATGCCGTCATACTTGAAAATATACGATGACACGACGGACCTTGAGGATCACGTGACCCACTATGTCGCCGCAGTAAAAGGCAATGACCTCACCGAAGAACAAGTGTCATCCATATTACTGAAGAAGTTTGGTGAAACCCTCACCGGGGGAGCATTAACTTGGTACTCACAGCTACATGCACGTTCCATAGAGACGTTCGAGGAAATGGCCGACAAGTTTGTAACTGCCCATGCTGGGTATAAGAAAGCAGAGGTGAGGGTGAATGACACATTTGCCATTAAACAGTCACCCGGTGAAGGACTAAGAGATTTCCTCGCCCGATTCAACCGTGTGAGGATAACCTTACCAAATTTAACAGAGGGAATGGCAGTAGTAGCATTCCAGAATGGCTTAAACAGGAGCGGTTCGAGGGCGACCAGAAAATTGCTAAGCCGACTCATAAAATATCCCCCAACTACTTGGGGCGAGATACACAACGCCTACTGCGCCGAAGTGTGAGCTGATGAGGACGACCTCAATGGGCCGACTCAACGGCTAACCTTGGTCCAAAGGGAATCCAGGAAGGACCACAGAAATGACAACAGAAGGGACCATGCAGGCCCCCGACCCAACCGCGAATGACATCAACCATATGTCAGAGCCGACGTCATACCGCCTCCCCGTCATGGCGATGGCCCATCTAGGCCGCCAACAGGGACTCACCGAAGCGAAAGAGGTATGCCTCCATTACTATCTGCTCATAATTTCTGTGTTTCTCCCTCAGAAATAGTCTACGCCCTGGAGAAGCTCGACCCAAAAGTGAAGTGGCCGCAGAAGATGAGGTCCGACCCAAACACTAGAAAGTCAAACGCCCTCTGCAAATTCCATCAATAACGGGGCCACAAAACCAAGAACTGCATCGCTCTAAGGCAAGAGGCCATGAACATGCTTTACCAAGGGCATCTGAAAGAACTTTTGAGCGATCGAGGAAGGGCAAACTTTGGTTGAGGACTCGAACAGCATTAGGGCCCACCAGAATTTCCCTACCCAACTCGAACCATCCAAATGATCATTGGAGGAGGCGAACGACGCATCAATAAACAACGTAAAATTCACGACCACCCACAAGCTGAAACGGTCAATCACTCATGAACGTTATGACGAACTCGAAGAGAGTATCATCTTCGATAAGTCGGATACCCACGGTTTGGTCTTTCCCTATTACGACGCCCTTGTTATTACTTTACGCAAAACGTAGTATGGTTGATAATGGAAGTGGCACATGCATTGTCCACCCTCGAGTTCTCACACAAATGAAGCTTGAGGATAGGATAGTACCACGTTGCATCACACTGACGGGTTTTAACAATGCAATCGAGCGGACATCTGGAGAAATCACGCTACCCGTCCTAGCCAGCAGCGTCACTCTTGAGACCACGTTCCACATCATGGACCAGGATACGGTGTACAACGCCATCATAGGTCGGCCCTGGATACACGTCATAAAAGCCGTTCTTTCCAGCTAATATAAAGTCGTCAAATTTCCCACCCCTTGGGGGGTATTCAACATCCGAGGAGAGCAGCACACTGCCCGAGAATGCTATCGCATCGCCCAAGACTGCACACACACTCAACAATTGAAAGGCAAAGCCGAGGCTGCATAGCAATTAACGGAGTCATGGTTAGGTGATGACGAAGGGAAAGACGTCATTAGGGACCCCGAAATCGTAAAGGCCACAGGTTTGACTATAGAGGATCTCGACCCCGTGCAACTCGACAGAGACGACCACAGTAAAAAGGCCGACATCGGCCACAAACTTCAGGAACCAGGTAAATTCCATCAATTTTTAGCTAACAACGCATACTTGTTTGCCTTTTTCCATGCAGATATGCCAGGCATCCCGAAAGAGATAGCGATACACAAGCTAAACGTCGACTAATTTTACCCCTAGTGTGGCAAGTTAGGCAGAAATTCAACTCCGCAATAAATGACGATGTCCGCGAGGAGGTTGAAAAACTGTTGGAAAATGGCTCTATCAGATAATCAAAGTACCCTCAATGGGTCGCCAACGTGGTCATGGTAAAAAAGAAGAATGGGAAATGGCGGATATGCGTAGACTCACAGATCTAAGCAAAGCCTGCCCGAAAGACTCGTTCCCACTACCCCATATTGACCAGCTCATTGACGCAACGACCAGGCACGAGCTATTAAGCTTCTTGGACGCCTACTCGGGCTACAACCATATCCTCATGGAGGAGGAATACCAAGAAAAGACTACTTTCATCATTCCCCAGGGGACGTACTGCTACAGAGTGATGCCTTTCAGATTGAAAAATACGGGGGCAATGTATCAGAGGTTGGTGACAAAAATTTTCAAAGACCATCTCGGCAAAACCATGAAATACTACATCGACGATATGTTGGTCAAGTCAAAAAGGAAAGAGGATCACGTTGACCACTTGAAAGAGGCCTTCGACATACTCAGACGATATGGTATGAAATTGAACCCCGAAAAGTGTGCCTTCGGCGTAACCTCGGGAAATTTCCTCGGCTTATTGGAATCACAACGAGGCATCGAGGTCAACCCCGACCAAATCAAAGCTATAAAAGGAATACCGGAAAGCCTAACCAGTAAGAAACAGGTACAGAAGCTGACCGACCGCATAGCCGCCCTGTCGAGATTCATCTCAAGGTCCTCCGACAAATGCCATAAATTTTTCGGCGTACTTAAGAAAGACAATGGACTCCAATGGAACTCCAAGTGCGTCGAAGCCTTGAAAGAACTAAAGGCGTGCCTATCTTCACCCATGTTTCTCGCTACGGCGGAACCTGGAGAACGTCTCCTCATTTACCTGGTTGTGTCCGACGTGGCCGTTAGTGTAGTCCTGGACCGAGAAAACAAAGGTACGCAATCTCCCATTTATTATATTAGCAAAACCTTGGTTGAGGCTGGAACGAGGTACCCACACCTCGAGAAGCTAGCCCTGGCTTTGGTCGTAGCTTCACGAAAGCTTAAACCCTATTTCCAGTGTCACCCTATCTCGGTGGTCACGACCTTTCCCCTAAGGAGTATTCTGCACAAACCCGAGTTGTCGGGCAGGTTGGCCAAATGGGCCATAGAATTAAGCGAGCATGATATAGCCTATCAACCGCAAACGGCAATAAAGTCGCAAGTGCTCGCCGACTTCAGCGAAAAAATAATGCCTGAAGTCGAGAAGGAAGTCGCCGGTACTTCCCCCAGGATACATGACCTATGGGTTTTGTATACTGGTGGCGCCTCTAACGCGTCGGGATCGGGACTGGGGCTTGTGCTCGAAGTTCCAACAGGCGAAGTGATTCGCAGTCCATAAGATGCCAAGATATGACTAACAACGAGGCCGAGTACGAGGCCGTTATTGTAGGGCTAAAGTTAGCACTCAAGTACAAAGCGAAGCGAGTTGTCCTACGGTGCAACTCTCAGCTCGTTATCAATCGAGTCACAGGGACTTTTCAAATCAAGGAACAAAGACTACAAAAATACCAGGCCAAGATCTGCAAGCTGTTACCCGAGTTCGATGAATGCCAGCTCAACCAAATCACTCGAGCACAGAATATCGAAGCAGATGGCCTCGCCAAACTAACAGTGGCCACTAAAAGCATAATCAGAGAAGAGATCGTGGTCACTCTCCTCCACTCGTCGATTGACCAAATCGAGGTACGAACTATAAACCTAACTTGGGACTGGTTCAATCTTGTCACATATTTGTAGGACGGAGTGCTTCCAAGCGATAAAAAAGAAGCCAAGAAGCTTCGAATGCAGGCGGCCAGGTACAACGACATCAACAATGACTTATACAAAAGAACGTATGGCGACCCCCTATCAAAATGTTTAGGCCCAAACAAGACGCGACGCGTTCTGGATAAAGTCCACGAAGGTCATTGCGGAGCTCACACCGGCAATCGAGCCCTAGTCAAATGCCTGATACGAGCAGGCTACTGCTGGCCCATAATGAAAAAAGAGGCCGCTGACTTCGTAAAAAAATGCGAACAATGCGAAAGATACGCCCCCATGATCCACTAAGTGGGCGAGCACCTCCACTCAATTACCTCGCCTTGGCCTTTCATCAAATGGGGAATGGACATCGTCTGACACCTCCCAACGGGATGAGGTAAATGATTTCTTTTTATTTTAACTGACTATTTTTCAAAGTGGGTGAAAGCTGGTGCATTCGCCCAAATACGCGAACAAGAAGTGATCGCCTTCATATGGAGAAATATCGTATGACGTTCAGCCTCCCCAAAGAAATCAGTTGTGACAAAGGGCCTCAATTCACTGGAAAAAAGACCGCCAAATTCTTCGAGAAGTGGCATATCAAAAGAATACTCTCCACGCCATATCACCCCGCGGGCAATGGGCAAGCAGAGTCATCCAACAAGTCAATATTGAATTTCATGAAGAAGAAGCTCGAGAACGCCAAGGGACTGTGGTCGGAGTTGCTGCAGGAAGTGCTACGGGCATACTGCACAACGCCAAAAACAAGCACGGGAGAAACACCATACTCACTAGTCTATGGGACCGATGCAGTAATACCGGTCGAGGTCGGAGAACCAAGTCTAAGGTACTCACACGAAAGCGGACCGAGAAACGACGAAAGCAGGAGGCAAAACCTCGATGAGGCCGAAGAACAAAAAGACATGGCTTACATAAGGATGGTCGCCCAAAAACAACAGGTTGAGTGATACCACAACAAAAAAGCCAAAATTAGACTGCTCAAAGTCGGGACTATGTACTCAAAGCCAAAACACAGGCAAGCAAAGATCCACGAGAAGGAAAGTTAGGGACTAATTGGGACGGCCCATACAAAATTAAGGCAGCAGCAAGCAAAGGATCGTTCCAACTAGGAGCGATGGAAGGAAAACTACCAAACAACTGGAACATCGCCCACCTCAAGTACTTCAACTTCTAAGGAAAGATATTCTCCGAACCGTACTCTTTTTCCCTCACCTGAGTTTTGTCCCAATTGGGTTTTCTCGGGGAGGTTTTTAACAAGGCGACGGGGAGGACATTTCGAAGTTAAAGCACGAGCAGGTGAGAATGCAAGTTAACAAGTTCATTGCTCGACCCCTCGAATACTTCTCCAGGTCGAACAATGAAAGGACTAGGTAAACTGGGACTGGAACACCAGCCCGAAAAACGTGTAACCTTCTCCAATGTATATATGTAAGCAAAGCATACAAGCACATGATGTTCTCCTATGTCTCCACCACGTTTTAACACTGCACCATTCAAGACACTCACGTTCGACCTCGTTCGGATTAATTAAGAGTAACGTTCGACCTCGCTCGAATCAACTCACATTCGACCTCATTCGAATTAGTTAAAAGTAACATTTGACCTCATTCGAATTAGATAAAGTAACATTCGACCTCGTTCGAATTAGTGAAAAGAAACATTCGACCTCGCTTGAATCAACTCACATTCGACCTCGCTCGAATTAGTTAAAAGTAACATTTGACCTCGTTCGAATTAGTTGAAAGAAACATTCCACCTCACTCGAATCAACTCACATTTGACCTCGTTCGAATTAATTAAGAGTAACATTCGACCTCGCTTGAATCAACTCACATTCGACCTCGTTCGAATTAGTTAAGAGTAACATTCGACCTTGCTCGAATCAACTCACATTCGACCTAGCTCGAATTTCATTCACAGTTAACCTCGTCCGAATTAATTATGGCGACGTTTAACTTTACTCAAACTAATCAAGAGCACACTCGGCCATGTTCAAGTTAACGCCTACCAACAGTTCTTGTAAATCAAGACAATCATTCGAGGAAAACATTCAAGGGAAAAATAGAAGACTCAAAAGCAAACAGCAAAAGTAGCATTCCAAATCAAAAAGATATCTTATAAGGGCCGAACAGACGCCCACAAAAGCAAAAAAGAAGAAGAGAGACTACAAAAGCATCACTCAGCGGTATCATCCCCGCCGTCATCCTCGCCGGTCGAGTATGCATCATCATACCAAGCACCTTGCTCGATTCCGCCCAACTCGTCTTCATTATTGCCCTCCCGCGGCGTGGCGGGATCATAACCACAAGCGACTCGAGCTGTGTGCGCCTTGGCACGAGCATCCTCGAACTCAATCTCAGTAACTCTCCCTGCCACCATCAAGTCCCTATATATGTCTAGCTGGGCCTCGACATGGATCCACTTCTCGTACGAAACCCGCGCAACATCAGGATAAGCGGATGTATGAGAGGAGGATGGCCGAGCCAATAGATGCGCCCTTTCGGCCTCAAGAGCGGCGACTCGATCATTTAAGTTCGAAACCTCTCCCTCAAGCTTGCTAACCTGCTCATCAAGCCTTGCCTCCCTGAGCACGGCCGCCTCCGTTTCACTCGCCCGCTCAGATTGAGAACGTGAACGACCTCCTCCGATGACGCCATCTTTGCCAAAACCGCCATCCTGGCCTCCTCGGCCTTATCCAAATCCGCTATCTTCTCAATCAACTCATGACTCAAGTTATTGGCCCTAGTCGAACTCTGCTCAAGTTCAACCCGCAGGGATGCCACTTAGGCCTGAAGATCGGCGCACTCAGTCGCGGCCCCCTTGCTCACCTCGAGCTCGTCCTCCTTGGCTCTAAGCTCTCCCTTGGGATTGCTACATCTGTCAATGATCCTAATTAGCTCGTCGTCCTTCTGCTTTAGCTCGTCCTTAAGAGAGTGGAAGTTACCGTCCACGCTGAATCGGAGGCATATCTCGCGATACTTGGAACGGTATTCTTTATACGTCGACTCCATCATCTTGAAAATAGCCCTCTTCTTCTCTTCTCGGCGGGCGCACATAATCTCCAAAATAAGAGTCTTATGAACAGGGAAAAATCAGAAAGAAGTTAGTAAAAACGGACAAAAGAAAGAGAATAAGGTACGAAAACTCGAAGAACCAAAAACTTTACCCGCAAAGCCATTCCAGATATGCCCAACGATAGAGCGGCATCATCGAACGTCCGTAAGGTCCTGTCCTTGGTGCTAGAGCAGAGAGGACCCAAAGAAGGGATCACGCTCTCCGTATTATTCAATAAGTCACGGTAGAGGGGAATGACAATCTTGCGAGTAGTCCCCTCCATCCTCACTTGCACCCAAGTGAACCCCTTATTGAACGTCGGAACCTCTTCGGGGTCGATGTCGGAACTAAACTCATAACCATCTACGTTTACATTTTTCCCTCTCTCCTCGGCAGAGGAAGGCACGTCGGCCTGCCCTGATGGCGACGGATCACTCCTCAAATGACCTCCGTTGCCCCTGATTGCCCTCCCCCTTCCACGGAGACCTCAGGCAAGGGAGCAATTTCTACATCTGAAGAGGATGTAGTCTCTATGTCCAAAGCTATGCCACCCTCGGGTGCGGCCGTGACCAGTTCGGGTTACCCCTTGTTGGCTCTTCGGTTCCTACTGCTTCCTCCTCTCCCGGTGACGACTCGTCTACTAAGTGCAATATGGGAGAAGTTGGAGTCTCCACCGAAGGGCCTGCTGAGATCCGAGAAGAAGCAGCTATCTGAATGGACTGGCCTGCAGTCGCAGCAAGTAGAGACCCGGTTGATGCACCAGATTGACGAAAAGCGGGGAGAAGAGCCCTCGCTCTTCTCGTAGTCCTCCGACCTGACAGCAAACACTGAAGTTAAAACTGACCCCACTACACGAACGAATGAAAAAGAAGAACGAAGTGAATAACTTACCGGTCGAAGCAGGTTTACGTCCAAACTTCTTATTGAATGACGACCATTCGCGGATCCCCACCGTGTGGGGTAAGATTTGACTCACCTAGTCATGAATGTCGGCGACCAATGTAGGAGGGTCCCTCTCGGCTGCACAAAAGAGGAAGAACGATTAAATCACCGGAGAGAGACAAAACAAGTAATCAGTTAGCAAAAACACTTACGGGCGAAGTTCCATGCTTCAGGGAATCCACCGGGGTTCGCCACCACGTGCTCGGTCTTGATGTAGAAGAAGTTGAACTAAAATCGACGATTTGCCTTATCGTCCATTCTCACCACCAATCCCTTGGTCCCATGGTGGCGGAGGTGTATCATCGTACCTTTGTGAAAGCTTTGCGCGAAAAGATGAAGCAGGTGGCAGATGGAAATCCCGTAGTTGGTCAGCTCCTACTTGATCAACATAAGAAAGAGTTTGTAAATATAGGGGGAGAGCTAGGTCGGACAGATACTGTAGTAGCGACATAATTCCTCCGCCAACTGGGGGGGGGGGGGGAAGAGAATAGCCCACTTAGAACGGGTACGCGTAAAATGCACAATACTTAGAACGATGAATATGGATTACGTCGTCGCCAGCTGGGACCAGGTCGATGTGGGCAGGAATGTTGTTGTTACGCCCCACAACATTACGATGATGTTACGCTTTGCAGTATTAAATTACTACGATGTTGCACCATGTAGTATTTTACGTAAGGTAATTAACATCAGTCCAAGGAAAAGATTATCTGGAGATTATAAGGATTATGCTATTTCAGAAGTAATGAGTAAATTCGTGAAGGTGAGAGGGGAAGCAAGTCAAAGAAAATGAATTTTCGTCCAAGTTTGGCATGTTGGGATAAAATTTGGGCCGAGCGTTAATACCCGATATTTTTGGACTAGTACCATACATGGTACCATATGACCGTGGTAGTATGATATATAAAAGGGTAATAAAAATAAGTAGAATTTTAAGTAATTTGAGACAATTCTTAATTATGCGGGTAATTGGTTGATTACTGGGTAACGGAATATTACCTAATTAATTAATTAGTTATGGAATAAGATTAAAACCCCTCTCCACCCCCATGTGGCAGCAAGATATTAACCCACCAAATGACTCTTGATCAATTTAGATTAGGTGGCAACATAGTGTATTAATCTCAAGACAAATCAATTTGGATTAGGTGAACATACTAAGTGGACTACCATGATTGGAATAATTCTTGGAATCTTCACGCAACAGCCGGCAGACTTTTGCTAAAATCTCTGAATTGAGGTCTTAAGTTCTTACTTCTGATATTGACTAACAGATAAAGTAATTCCACTGCCTCTCTTGGATTCCTGATAAGTAAATGGAAGTACTTGTTTCACTCTATGTGTCAATTGAGCGAAAAAATGAAGAGTATTCTACGCTTTGCAAAGTTGATATTTGTGTTATTTGGTAGTCTGTATGTTGCCTCGGCTCATAGTGGGGTGCAACCATTTCCAAGAACATCATACAGATTTTTCCCTACTCCAGGTATGTTAAGGCTATCCTTTCTTTCTTTTGGCATGATCTATACGACACAGACTAAATGAGCAAATGCACAATTTCCATAAATGACTCTATTCATAAAAATGCTATAGATGCTTATGTTCTAGATTCTCAACGTGTCATATTATTCTATCATCTGTTCATGGGTCTTAGAAAAATACGTAAGTTGAAAAAGTTTACTTCATGATATTATTCAAAGGCATAATGGTCTTATAACACTCCAAGAGATTTTATTGACGTACTTTTCATGCATTGCATTCATGTACATTGACCCATGACCAGATGGCATTATATACGCGTATATATATATATATATATATATATATATATATATATATATATATATATATATATATATATATGGGATATGGGAAAAGGTTAAGCGTTATATACGCACCACCACCTGATCAGCTGGTATACGTTGATGATTTGCCCACAATGGCCGGGATGATATGATGGGATACCCTCAGAGGCTTGATGATGTTATGAACACATGTACCTATGCACGACATGACATTTATACGGATATGCATGGCATTATACATATTAATGATTCACAGAGTCATTCAGATTTACATGTCGAGTCTTCTACTCCATGTTTCTCTCATGTCCACTATTTACTAATTTTTATTCCTAACATATTCGGTACATTATTTGTATTGATGTCCCTTTTGCCTGGGGACGTTGCGTTTCATGCCCGCAGGTCTCGATAGACAGGTCGAGAGCCCTCCAAGTAGGCTATTAGCTCAGCGGAAGATGTTGGTGCGCTCCATTTGCTTCGGAGTTGCTTGTTTGGTTAGTATGATTTAGATGTGTATTATTTGATATGGTGGGACTCTGTCCCGACCTTTATGAAAATTATGTATTCTTAGATACTTGTAGACAGACGTCATGTACGTAAAGATTATATGGACTTGTCGGCCTATGTTCAGTGTACGAATGGTTATTTTGGCCTTATAGGCCCGTATGCCTTATGTATAAGTTGGTATCACATGTTGTATTCTACTTATATCACGGCAGCCTTCCGGCTCAGTTATCTATGATAGTATGACATGAAAAGATACGTTATATTGGTACTCGGTTAAGTAAGGTACGGGGTGCCCGTCGCGGCCCATCCAGGCTCGGGCGTGACAAAAGTGATATCAGAGCAGTTCTGTCCTAGGGACTCTACAAGCCGTGTCTAGTAGAATCTTGTTTATGGGTGTATCGTGCACCACACTTATAAGCAGGAGGCTACACGGCATTTAGGACTGTCACTCTTTCTTCTTACTCTAGATCGTGTGGTAGAGCTCAGTTGTAAGAACACAATTTCCTAAACTCGTTCTTATTCATAATACGACGATGCGTACATTTAGAAAGATGGTTGGTAAAGGATTGAATGCAGTTGTGAAAGAGTCGAGTCAGAAGAACTCGATGAGCTTCTGGAAAAGAACTTGCCTTACTCAATCCTATAAGCAATCTAGAATTCCCACTTTCGAGTTCAATTCTAGATTCGTAGATAGTATTCAATTGGTGATCAAGCAATTAAATAATTAAGCGCAGGATTGAATAAATAAACTAATACGATAAATCAAGAAATCAAATCAATATCCGAATAACAATAGTCATGAAAGAACCACAACCCTAGAAAGTGAAGTTTAGCTCCACATAGACATGGTAGCCAAACAACAAATCATATAAAGTATCATAAAAATTACTAAGTTTGGTGGAAGAAAAGATGAAACCCGGCCTCCATGGCGGCTCTGTGCTCTCCCTTGGTCAAAAGTTCTTCTAAAAAACGTTCTCCTCCCTCCAAAATAGGTTTAGGACCCCTTTTATGCAAGTTAGGACCGTGTAGGACCAAAATAACCTTGTCCCGAGCAAAGTAGGAAACCCCTCCGCAATACAGTGTCCAGGCCAGCGCCTAGCGCTGGTCCTGGCGCTGAAAGCAGTGAGCATTTCACGTTGAATTCCTTCAATTCATTATGTACGTTTTTGTTTGCCCTGTTTAACTCTTTGTATTTTTGTCTTGCATTTGGGGGGACAAATTCAGAGGGTGTCCCCCTTTTTTTTTTCTTTTTTTTTCTTCCGTGTTTTATTCAATTTTGCTCCAAATCTCTTCATCTTCACACCGCATTATTCCTACACAATTAAAATATAATATTAAGCACAAAGTAATATAATTAATACTCAAAAGACGATTAAAAGTACTAGAATGTGAGGCAACAACGGTTAAATATATGCATTTTTTAGCCGAACATCAGAGGTCGACCAAAAGACGACCTCGATAAGCGAAGGGACTAACTGTATGGGTCAAAATCGAACTAAAAAAATTCGACACGCGGAGATGATTGTCATGAGTGACCTACAAATCAATGCGGGCAGTCCGAGGTCGAGCAGTGATCAATAGAACAAGCCACCGAGTGGTTCATCAAGGCCGAGGTCGAGCCGCATAGATAAAAGTAACGGCTAATATAGTTTTGGAACCTTCATAGGGAATATTCTAGTGAATATTCTCTCTATTTGTATCTTTTAGGGTTCTTTGGGAATGTCCCACATAAATAGTATGAGAGATAAGGCAAAAGACAAGCAATATTCTATATGATAAGAACACTTTTGAAAAGGAAGCTTTCTAGATAAATACAAAGGATAACTTTCTGGAGAGATTCGATCATTTTTTGGATTATGTATTGTCATTTCCACCAGACCCGAGAAAGTGTTCAACACTTTCTTATATTCTTGTCATTCATCATTGTCAGAAAGAGGAATCATTCAGCTCATTCAATATTGGGTGAATCTTTCTCCTTATTTACATTTATTGCTATTGATTATTATTTAATACTTGATGCTCCATACACATTATTGCATCTGACAAATTTATTGTTAGCATATTAATTCCGTTTCTTCACTGTTCTAACCGTTCGTACAGTCAACCCAAGATCTGAAGCTATTAACTTTAATTAGAATTAACCCTCTTTAATAACTGATTAATTAGTATAACCAAATATTATCATTTTTTTGTCAAACAATTAGTTGATTATGATGGGTTTTTATGTAACTAACTTTTAAATACGATTATGTAGACTCTACGTTATTAATGATGTCAATGTTGACTGTTAAATATACGTACGATTATTTATCTCCGCACTCCGTCCCAAAAGAATAATAGTTAATAGCTTATTAACAAGATCGATTTGTTTCACCAATATATAGTGAGATGAGAAAAAACGAAAAAAATAATAAAAGGGTACCATAGGCACATTATTAATATCTTTTCGGTAGAAGATTATGAACTTTTTTGTATATCCAAAACATTATTTTTTGTTGTTGTCAATTTAACACATCTTTTACAATAAAAGTCCTAAATTAATCATGTCTTGACTCTTGATCATTAATTTTCGGCAGAGTAATATCCCTGCTTGGCTAGATGGAGCAATGTAGCATTATGAAAAGACTTAGAAACTGAAAAACACTACTACAAATAATTTAGGGGCATTTTGATTTACATATAAAGTTGAGTGGTCAAAGTATAATTTTCCAACTAAAATTCTCTCCATCCGCATCGGAGTACTAATCCAAGTTCCGTGTCCAGCAAATAAAAAACGATTCTTTTACACAACAGAGAAGAAGCATAGAGTGGGAGTGAGGGTAGAGTAGGAGGCGAAAGCATAAACGAGGACGATGCTAGAAAGGGCGCTCTCTTCTCGCAGGGCGCCGCCGTTCAGTGACGACGGAGACGACGACGGCGACCAATCCAAAACACGGAAGCACATTTCCGTACCGACGAAGATCACAAATTACTTGATTCGAACCGGCCACCTCTGGCCATGCCTTCTCATAGGGCTCGTAATCATTGTGCTCACTTCTTTCGTTTATCACACTCGTGATTTAGTGTGTATCTCAGCTTCCTCTTCCGATCACATTTCTCGTTTGCGATTCTTCGGCTTTGATGGCCTTGAAACCGACTTCGGATCTCTCGGCGTTCCCTGGTGTAAGTTCATTGCGTTTCCCATTTTAGTGTCTATCCAGATCTGGTTTATTTTTATTTTTTTTATATTGAGAATTGCGTCCGGATGTTCGGCTTATCAGTAAAGGGATTCAATTGCACGTCTAATTTCAAGGCATTTTGATAATTGAAAATGCTATCCACATTTCCAGAAATTGTACATCTAGTTTCAAAGCTGAGACTCTGTTTTTTTTTAGTTTGTATCTATCCGCATTCACTTTAGTGTTCCTTGATTGATGATCATTTAAAAGATTCAGAGTCTGGCATAGAATGAATCAATTATAGCCTCCTAACTTTAATGTTCTTCTATAGTTGATAATTATGAGCTCCATAGTGTGTGGCATAAACTGAACAAATTGGCTTTCTAGTAGTTTCAGTCTAATATATATAGTCACAGCGGAGCTAAAATGGTTTATCATCATGAAGTTATTTTACCAAATAATGTCTTAAGCTGCACTTTGGATCTGTGGTCAACAAATGAAACAACTGTTTCCACGGGTGCCTATGTATGCGTGTATATTTCATCTACATAGATGTCATTTTCCTTTTCTAGATAAGGGAGATGTTGAGTGAAAACCAGTTATATCTATTTGAATACTCAATTCAGTTGTTGAGCAATGAAATTCATATGATTCAATGCACCTTTAGTTAATTTTAACTCTTGCCAAAAGGCAGATCGAAACATGGAAAAACTGTTGAATGGACCACAAAGGATTTAATCAAAGGCTTGGAGGAGTTTGTGCCCATATATGAGACACGACCTATCAAGAATAACATGTATGGGATGGGTTTTGACCACAGCTTTGGGCTCTGGTTTATGACTCGGTGGTTAAAACCAGAATTAATGATTGAGAGTGGCGCATTCAAGGGACACTCAACTTGGGTTTTGAGACAAGCAATGCCAGATACACCAATCATCTCACTTACACCCCGTCATCCTGAGAAGTATCTCAAGAAAGGACCTGCTTATGTTGATGGGAACTGCACATACTTTGCTGGAAAAGATTTTGTTGATTTTGGAAGCGTTGATTGGAGAAAAGTTATGAAGAAACACGGAGTCAAGGATCTTAGCCAGGTTCTTGTCTTTTTTGATGACCATCAAAATGAATTGAAAAGGTAATATAAACTTTTGTAACATGGATATTCTCTATTGTGGCTTTCTTAAAATAGTAATTCCTTCCATCGCTATTTTGTCTAATTATTATCTATTTAATTGCCGCATCCACTGATTCTATGGCTTTGCCGGTTGCCACTTGTTTTTGCAAATTTTTGACTCATTCTCTGTTTTGTTTGGATTTGAACTTTGATCGACAGACTGAAGCAAGCACTTAAAGCTGGGTTCAGGCATCTTGTGTTTGAGGACAATTATGATACTGGTACTGGAGACCACTATTCCTTCAGGCAGATGTGTGATCAGTTTTATATAAGAGGTATATTTTCATTTCAACTTTAAATAATTATCTTTCCTCTGTCAAGGCCAAAGCAGCCATTCTTTATTCTGACTCTCTGCTTTTCCCCTTTTGGAGTTGATTCAACCTTGTATTTGGAAATTGTTTGCTCCAAAAATGTTACACATCTTACGAGTACAAAACAATATAAATTAATCCCGGGATAATCATAGCAAACCGTAATAATCCGTTGGACCAATTGAAAGAAATGAAAATAAGAACTCAGAATTAGGGGGAGAAGCATTAAAAACCTTTATTGATAATATTTGTTTGGTCTGCCTCCCCATGAAGAGGTTCAGAGCCTTACAATGGTGTTTTCTCTTCCCATAAGAGGGGTATATTTTCTTGTTTCTCTCTCCTCTCACTAGTGGTGAAGAAGCAGCCCCTTTCTAGGGTCCCTTCTCTTGGTATTTATAGCTATGGGTTTCATGAGCTGTCAATAAGTGGCCGTGGCCACGTTGAAATCTCGCCTTTATAGTGGCGGATAGGCCAGGGCCTTTGTTGACCGAGCCAGGGGCGGGTTGAACGTCGTCAATTATTAGTGGTCGTGCCACTAATTAATCGTGAATTAACTTAAAACGGGATTAGCCTCGTTAATTATCGTGGGGTAGGATTCTGACCCATACAGTTAGTCCCTCCGCTTATCGAGGTCGTGTTTCGGCCGAGCTCGATGAGCGGACTTCATCGATTGTGATTTGAAAACAACTCGAATAAGGGGGTCGACTTATTGGCGGCGGTGGCCTTAGTCGTTTACACGTTGGAGATGGCCGTAGCCTTTCGTACATTAAAGATGGCCGTAGCCTTTCATATGTTAAGGTTGGCCGTAGCCTTTCATATGTTGGAGATGGCCGTAGCCTTTCATATATTGAGGATGGCCGTAGCCTTTCATACATTGTGGATGGCCGTAGCCTTTCATATATTGGAGATGGCCGTAGCCTTTCATATATTGGAGATGGCCGTAGCCTTTCATATATTGGAGATGGCCGTAGCCTTTCATATATTGAGGATGGCCGTAGCCTTTCATACATTGAGGATGGCCGTAGCCTTTCATATATTGAAGATGGCCGTAGCCTTTCATACATTGAAGATGGCCGTAGCCTTTCATATATTGGAGATGGCCGTAGCCTTTCATACATTGAAGATGGCCGTAGCCTTTCATATATTGGAGATGGCCCTGGGGAATGAGTATGCGCCGGGTATGTATTTGGTCAAGTCCAAAATTTTAACGGCGTACGGCTCATTCTTTCAGTGTTCGCAGGTGGTGGCGATTGTTCTGACGGCGGTATGCTGGCGGATGGCTGAGAAGCCGCTTTGCGGAGCTCGTCATAATGACGATTGCTACGACAGAATCGAACCGTTTTACGGTTGGTCGTGCAGTTAATGATGGCTATTGGGTTTCGCAAAAGCCATTTATGTTGCCTATAAAGGTGGGTTGAGGCATTCATTTCTCATATCTTCATTGTTCATCTGAGAGAGAAATTCTGAGGAAACTTTTTCGTTTCGCTAATTCATCTTCTCTTTGCTTACCTTTGATTGTGACAACATTTGTCTTCAGCAGATCAACAATGGCAGTCGGTTCTTCCCCCGGTGCTCCTCCGGTAGATTTTCCGGTAGTTGAAGGGCCATCTCCGGCAATGGGAGGTGCGGAACAGATGGAGTCCGGCGAAATTCCGTCGGTTGACGAGGTGGTTCCTCGGCCCGAAGGTCTGGCGATTGATTTCACCGTTGATAGTGGAGAGGAACCGGTGGATGAAGCCCGTTGATGGGGGAGATCGGGATGGCCCGATTGCGGGAACAGGGGGTCGTTCCTACCCATGCAGACATCGTTCTTGCTAGAAGCGAGGAGAGGGTCAACACCGACCGCAGGGGATACTGCGTTTTTTACGCCTACCCTTTCAGGTTGGGGTTCAAGATCCCGCTCCCAATGCTGGTGGTGGATTTCTGCCGTTATTACGGGGTGTGCCCGGGTCAGCTCACTCCTTCCCTCTACAAATTGTTGGCGATGTTCATCAAGTACGCGGAATTGGCCCGTAGGGAGGTCACGCTGCAGCATGTGCTGAGTCTCTACGCTCCCCAGAGAGTCCGCGGCACCATGATTCAGGCGTGCCCTCGTGGGTCGAGGGGCCTGGTCATGAGATTGGATGACGAGGTCGACCCCCGCCCTTTCGAGCACTTCTTTTATATTAGGACCAAGCACCTGGTGGCGGATGCTACCGGGTTCCCAGAGGCTTGGAACCATGCACGTAAGTTCTTTAGTGGTTGAATTCTCTTTTCTTCCCCTCTTTGTGATTTGTGCTTATGAGCGTTAACTCGTGTCTTTTTTGTAGCCGACAGGTCGCCGCCGCCCCCATTGTCTTGGATACGTGAGTGGGTCGAGGCCGTACTCCCCCATACGAGGGGGATACGTACGTGGGCGTCTTTCTGGGAGAGGCATGGCCGTAGGCCCGCGGCAGGTAAAAAATTGATCTCTTCTTCTGTTCCGCTTTGCTTCAGCTCTATTCATTAACCTTGTTTTCTTGTGATTAGGGAGGGCACGCCGCGTCAGGGCCCCTCAGCTGGCCTTCCGTCGGCCTGGTGCAGTTGCTCGGCTTACTGCAGCGCCGGTGTCGCGCTCAACACCGAGGGCGGCATCAGTCGAGTCTTCAGCAGTTTCTTCTCCATCACGGACCCTACTTCGGGACGAGGGGCCATCGGGGGTTGTGCGCCCTAGAGCGGAATCGTCATCAGATGGGGAGGAGGAGAGGCCGTTGATAAGGCGTAGGGTCGCGTTCGCGCCGGCTCCTCCTGTGGTAATTAATTTGGGTTCCCCGTCGGCGGACGCGGAGAGGAATGCGGCTGCGGCGCCTGCCCTCGAGGGCGGACAATCAATGGGGGTTGCCCCGGTTGGCTTAGGCCGTGATGATACCGTCGCTTCGGAGACTCAATTGGTGGTTCCAGTCGCTGAGACGGGAGGTAGTTCCTCAGCGGCTGCTGATGTGGGTGAGGATGAGTCTGAATCCGACCTGGATCCCGACGACGTCCGTATGTTCCAGGAAGGCTCCACCAATTCAGCGGTGCGCGCAGAGGGGCGATCTCGCTTTATCGAGATTCCCACGGAATTGAACTTATTGCTCCAAGGGGAAAGCGTGGTGCCGCAGTTCGAGTCGCTGTGCTTGGAGGCTGAGAATGCGTCGCTGAGGGGCGTTACGGATATCGGGCTGATGAATGAAGTAGCCGTGATGGGCTTGAGGTTATGTACTGTTGCGTCGGTTCGCTTATTCTTTGCCTTAGGTTTATTCTTTTATTCTGATCGTTGTCTTTGCTTTGTAGTCTTATCTCTTGGAGGTGGAGAGCATTCGTCGAGCCAAGGTCCGTTCGGGGATATTTTTGCGGGCACTGGAAAAGTATCGACGCTACCGTAATCAGTGCCGAGAGTTGCGCGTGCGCTTGAAGAATGATCCTCGCAGCCGGGCCTTGGTCGAAGAGCTGGCGAGGCGGGAGCTTCAGATGCAGCAAATACTTGGCAGGACGAGTGCTCTCGAGGAGCAGCTCCGCCGAAAGGATGAGGAGCTTGAAGCGGTAAAGAGGGTCGCAGCTGAGTGCGAGCGCCGGGGCGAGGCCAAGGCGGCGGAGGCCGCTGCAGCATGGAGCGGGAAAGTGACCGCGTTGGAAGGTGAGGTCGCGGCATTGAAGCTTCAAGTGAGGGATGCTTCGTCGAGGGCCGGGGCGTTGGAGGAGGCTATCCGCGTGCACGAATCCCAACGGGCATTGGAAAGGGATGCTGCGGCCTTTAGAGAGGCGAGTCTCGAGGAGCGGGTTGGTGTCTTTGAGCAGGACGCCCAGGTCATGGCGGACCGGATCACAACCATAGAAGAAGAGAATCAGCGGCTACGGGATCAGGCCGCTTCTTCCAGCCAGGCTCGAGAACTTTGGGTCTTTGCCGAGGCCCAGCGTGATGTATATAAGAGTTTGTGGGAGGCTGGCGTCGTGACCGAAGCTGCTTTCGAGAGGGCGCGTCAGAAGGCTCGTGAGGCACGTGCCGATTGTGGTTTTGACGCGGCGACGCCGGAGGTTGATGCTGGTGCAGACGACGGCGCAGACGGCACCGAGTAGAAAGATGTCTGTGCATTTTTTCTTGCCTTGTTCGCGCTTGGCGTTTTAGGCGTTTCTTGTATTAATATTTTTTTATTTCTTGTATTGATCGGCTTTGGCCGGGTGTAAGCGGGGATGACCCGTCATTGACTTTGTAAATATATAAATTTTCTTTTCCATTGCCTGCCTTGTGCTTATTTTTTGTCACTGTTTTTCTTTCGTTCTTTAGAGTTTTTGTTGCGCTTTTTGTTGAACGTCGGCGTTGGCGGCCCTAGTCGAATTTGGATCGACGACTTTAGTCGTGATAGACTCGACGACCTTAGCCACAAAGTCAACTTCGACTGTCGTCGGGTCGTTAACTCGCCGCAGTCAAACCTAGGTCGACCGTTGGCGGCAATGGCCTTAGGCATAATATAGTTGATGGCCTTGCTTTTTCAACTCGGTGCGGGCGAGTCTTAGCCGTTATTTGGCGATAGCGGCGCTTAGCCTTAGTCCCAGTTCGGACGCGGTCGAACTACCGGTTGTGATAGTAAAAAACGCGGCCTCGTAGTTCGACCGGGGCCGAACTTTACGTGGCCCGAATCTTAACTCGAGTTGGGAGAACTTACTTGGATGGTGAGGGTGCCTATCCTGCGCTTCGATTAGTTGGAGGTCGGGCTTTGCTTTCACAGATGAAGGCGTTTGGCCTGAGTCTCGGTTCAATTGTGGTTGAACTTGCTAAAGTTGAGGACGAAGGCGTCCATCCTTATAGTTCGAGCGAGGTCGAGCTCGTTGGATTTAATGATGAAGGCACATAGCCTGAGTCCCAGTTCGACTGTTGTTGGGCTTCGTTAAATTTGGTGGCGAAGACACGTAGCCTGTCTTGGTTCAACCGTAGTTGAACTTGTTGGTGAAGGCGCATAGCCTGTCTCGGTTCAACCGTAGTTGAACTTTTTGGCGAAGGCACGTAGCCTGAGTCCCGGTTCAACTGTAGTTGAACTCGTTGGTGAAGGCGCATAGCCTGTCCCGGTTCAACCGTAGTTGAACTTTCTGGTGAAGGCGCGTAGCCTGTCTTGATTCAACCGTAGTTGAACTTTCTGGTGAAGGCGCGTAGCCTGTCTCGGTTCAACCGTAGTTGAACTTTTTGACGAAGGCGCATAGCCTTGATATAATGGCGAAGGCGCATAGCCTGAGTCCCGGTTCAACCGCGTAGCCTTGATATAATGGCGAAGGCGCATAGCCTGAGTCCCGGTTCAACCGTAGTTGAGCTCGTTGGTGAAGGCGCATAGCCTGTCTCGGTTCAACCGTAGTTGAATTTGTTGGTGCGTGCTGTATTTTTACGAAGGCACGTAGCCTGAGTCCCGGTTCAACTGTAGTTGAACTCGTTGGTGAAGGCGCATCGCCTGTCTTGATTCAAACGTAGTTGAACTTGATGGCGAAGGCACGTAGCCTGAGTCCCGGTTCAACCGTAGTTGAACTTGTTGGTGAAGGCGCATAGCCTGTCTGCATAGCCTGAGTCCCGGTTCAACCGTAGTTGAGCTCGTTGGTGAAGGCGCATAGCCTGTCTCGGTTCAACCGTAGTTGAATTTGTTGGTGAAGGCGCATAGCCTTGATATAATGGCGAAGGCGCATAGCTGAGTCCCGGTTCAACCGTAGTTGAACTTTTTGGTGAAGGCGCATAGCCTGTCTCGGTTCAACCGTAGTTGAATTTGTTGGTGAAGGCGCATAGCCTGTCTTGGTTCAACTGCTGTTGAACTTTGTCGATCTTGATGACGAGGGCACAGAGCCTGAATCCCATATTGTGGGTATCGAGTGCTGGAACTCATTTTGGGATTCGAGACCTTGAGCGGCTTACCCATTGTCTTCCCAACCAGGGTATATAGGCTGTCTTGAGGCGAATCTCGGCTCGAGATATCTCCGTGCCGGTTTCCGACCGGAGTTCGTATGCCTTACAGAGACCTCCCCTGAGGAAAGGAGGGGGCCCCTTCTTCTTGTTTGGACTATCTGAGATTGGAGAGAGAGTGAGGACTTAGATCTTGATTTGAGATCTTCGAGCTCCCCTTCGAGTTTGGCGCTTCTTTTCTTTTGGTCCAGGGAAGAACTACGCGATTTTGCTATGAAATCCCCACAGACGGTGCCAAATTGTTTGCTCAAAAAATGTTACACATCTTACGAGTACAAAACAATATAAATAAATCCCGGGATAATCATAGCAAATCGTAATAATCTGTTGGACCAGATGAAAGAAACTAAAATAAGAACTCAGAATTAGGGGGAGAAGCGTTAGAAACCTTTATTGATAATATTTGTTTGGTCTGCCTCTCCATGAAGAGGTTCAGAGCCTTACAATGGTGTTTTCTCTTCCCATAAGAGGGGTATATTTTCTTGTTTCTCTCTCCTTTTACTAGTGGTGAAGAAGCAGCCCCCTTTTTTAGGGTCCCTTCTCTTGGTATTTATAGCTGTGGGCTTCGTGAGCTATCAATAAGTGGCCGTGACCACGTTGAGATCTCGCATTTATAGTGGTGGATAGGCCAGGGCCTTTGTTGACCGAGCCAGGGACGGGTTGAACATCGTCAATTATCAGTGATCGTGCCACTAATTAATCGTGAATTAACTTAAAACGGGATTAGCCTCGTTAATTATCGTGGGGTCGGGTTCTGACCCATACAAGTATATTGCTTGATTTTTCTTTTTATATTTCTTTTCCTTTTGGTACTTTTAGAGTATCCTTTTTATATCTTATTGTTGTTGTTGAGTAAGGAGGATACATATATTACATTAAATTTGGGCAGGTGATGTGACTCTCCTTTTCAGCCCCACTTGAACAACAACTTTCAAGAGAGAGCTGCTCTTTATGGGATTTCTCCAAATAGTTCGTCATCTTATTGCGCTCACAAGGTATTTAACTAGCATTATTTCGATTTTTGCACCCCTCAAACACATTATTTTCATTATTTGTGGTGTTTATCTTTTATACGTCCCTTGAGAAAATATTAAATAAGAAAGGATTTTCACTATTTTACTCTTATTTATATCTTAGGATATAGTCTCTTTCATTTAGTACTTACTCATAATTAAGGTATTTGTAGTCTTCAAAAATAATTAATTTACTCTTGAACTTCTAATATGACAAATAATATTTGAGACAATTATTTTTAGAAATTAATCATATTCCAATGGTGTATATAATTTAAAGCTCATTTTTTCATTATATTTATTAACCGTTTTTTGAGTCAAAATAGCAGAGCATAGAGAACAGCAACATTACTCCAATGTCAAAGCGCCTACATGAGGATTACGCAGAAGCACATCATGGTGTGTTCTCCTTTCAAAACAACGATTATCTTTGTTCTGTTATTATTGTTGCATTTTGTTTATCATTTTCCAGAGACGTAAAGAAAAGTGAAATAAATAAAGTTTCTAAATATAGCATATTTTTTGGTCTAAAATAGTAGGTGTACTAAACAAAAGGACAAGAGAAGTGGGCTTTCACGACGTACGCAAACAAAAGAAGTCAGTCATAGACTAGTAGATAATCCCTACTAGACTGCTTTTGGTAAGTACGTAGTATAATTTATATCGTAAAAACAATTATCGTAGTTTGACTTTTATATTTGGTCGAAGCATTTTCAAGCATTTCTTTTTATTTCTCAATAGTTATTTAATGAAATTATATAGAATGCGTACAAGTACCTTAATTCTTCAAAACTAGCAGTCTGGCACTGATTAGGGAATTGGCTTTGACTGGTTAAGTTCACATAGAGAGCCAATCAAGTACCAAAACAAACTTTTTTTTATAAGATAAAGTACAATGTTCGTGTTTTTTCTCGTTTCTTTTCTTCTCTTTTCCCATTTTCTCTTAATTATATTCCCATTATAACATAAAATGACTGCAAGTTTTTATTTTCCAGAGCCTTTTTTTTAACATTGGTGTTAGAACAAATTTTCATACACCTTAAACTATTCTATTAGATACCTACATTATTATAATACATGTACGATGTTAGTCCGCCTATTAACTCTTAGGCAAATTAAAAAAATATACTTTGTATTATTTTCATGACCCATGGGGGATTGGAACTAGGTCCGATCATATGGTCTTTGCTCCATATTCGTTGACTATATAAATACGACACCCTTAGGTGTTAATTATTTTATAGTTAAATGAATCAAACTTAGCTTTATCATGAAATGTTTTGTATATTTGATGCTATATTTCTTAAGATATTAACCAACAACAATTATTGATAGATAATTGCTGAATTTCGTACAGTCAATTGATTTTGCAGATTATGAAGACACAAATACTTTATGTATTGGGGGAAGTCAAAGAGGAAAAATAACAAAGGACACTGCCTAGTTATTTGAAGTTTTTGCGGCTATAATTGGTGTTATGTATTTTCTGCAATGGACACATGCAATGGACTGAGCTAAGCCATGACAATAACTGACTCTGACAAAAAATAAGTTTGAAAAAAAAAACAAAAAAAAAAAAAGTGGGGAATAAGCAATAAGTTGAATGGTCTATTGGGTAGGGCTAGAATTTAGGGGACTCATAGCCATGTGATAGCATTAGTTGAATAGTGAATTATTGTTGTGTTCTCATGACTAGATCCATTGCTCTTTCTTTCTGTGGATAGATGTTTCCTGGTTATAGGGGAAGGAGGATATGGAAAGCCACTTCAGTCTTCACTATGCAAGTGTACATATTTTATTAGTTTATTTATGGGCTTTATTACTTTTCAGGAAAATCCTAACTTCTTCATTACTTAGTAGGTTATTTAAATTTCATTATGGTTGTCTTGTTTTACATTTTTTCGGGTTTCCCATTTGATATCTAGTACCTATTTTGGGGTTCGATTAATTTGAATGTCGTCGAAACAGTCTCGCTTTTGGGGTAAAGCATTCCCTATATATGAAACGCAACTCCAAAATCCTCAAGGCTTGAAACCAAAGTTCTTTTTATTAATAATAAAGGAGTAGTTACCATCCTAGCACAACCTTTGGATATCTTTGCTTAATATCTACTCTACGAAGAGCGTGTTTTTACCAAATTCTCACAATTACAATTCTTTTAGGAGCTCTTTATATTATTAGAGCAATTTTTATTCAATAAGCTTGCAAAAGCAGCAGGTGCTTTTTCATGTGTTAATACATGAAAAGTTGTTATGCTCTAATTACCAGTATCTGAGTACCATAATATGATGGTAAAGTCAAATACAAAGCTACTATTCGCGTTAAATTGCTCTACTAAGATATCTCTTTTTAGAATATCTCATGAATATTTTTAAAATTGATAGTATTAATAAATATAATTATCATGAAATCTCATCAAAATATCAAAATACTGGCAAAGTTTGATAAACTATTGGTAAAGCGATGTAATTATTAGCACTGTGTTTTCTTCAAAAAAAAGGAGGATGGGGGTATGAATTGGGTGGGTGGGTGGGTGGGGGAGGATATTTAACCAAATTATTTAGTAAGAGGTTGAAAAATAATAAAAGTGATTTATTTCCTCGTTTTCATACTCTTGAACAATTAGAAAAGGGTGGTGTAACAGTTCTACTTCTACTTCATATAGTGGTGCAACTTTTTCTCTCTATTCACCATGGCCAAACATAAAGGAATTACTACGTAAATGATAACGACTTGGAAAGAAACACTTGAAAGCCAATAAATAAAGTGGTTGGAAATGATGCAAAGTATTATTGTTGATAATGACTTTGTGAAAACTTGAATATAATCGAGGACAAAGAAAGATGAGCTCAATTCGAGCTCTAATGGCGGATTGTTAGAGAGAGAAGCAGTTACACGAAATGAACCTTCTAGAAAGAAGGAGCATATTTTGTTTTATTTCTTCAACTTACAAAAAAAAGAAATGAAAATACAGGGGTAGTAGTATATTTATAGTATTTGTACAATTGCTCAAGAATCAATTATGACTACTCAATACTAATACAAGGGGAAAAGGATGAAAAATAATAAATAATCTCAACACCCCCTCCCCCCTCTCAAGTTGGAAGGGAGGACCTCACATCCAACTTGCTAAGAAGTGCAGCATGTTTGATTCCTGTTAGCGACTTGGTCAAGATATCAGCCAGCTGCTCATTAGTAGAGACATGATGGAGAGAAATGAGTCCTTCCTGTAGTTGATCCCTCACAAAGTGGCAGTCTACCTCAATATGTTTTGTATGTTCATGGAACACAGGATTGTTTGCTATATGCAAGGCTGCTGACTATCACAAAAGATGGGAATAGGTAAGGTCAATGGAGTAGTAAGTTCATTGAGAAGTCTTGCCAACCACACAAGTTCACCAACTACCATTATGGCTGACCTATATTCAGCCTCTGCATACGACAATGAAATAGTGGACTGCTTCTTAGATTTCCAACTGATGGGGATGTTGCCAATTAGTACAATGTACCCACTGACTGATTTTCTTGATTGAGAGCAAGTGGCCCAGTCTGAGTCACAGAATGCCCTTACACTGTAATCTGCAGTGTTGTTGAGGAAAATACCCAGAGATGGAACACCTTTTAAGTATCTCAGGACATGATATGCTGCCTTTAAGTGAGGTTCCCTGGGGCTTTGCATGAACTAACTGAGGTGTTGTACACTATATGCAATATCCAATCTAGTGTTAGTGAGAAAGTTGAGTTTGCCAATCAGTTTCCTGTAGTAGGAGGGATCAGCTAGTGGAGCTCCCTCATCAGCTTTCAGTTTCACTGAGGGATCCATAGGAGAGGTCATAGATGGACAGTCTATACAATCAAACTCTCTCAGAAGATCAACAGTAAATTTCCTTTGTGACATGAGGACCCCTTGTTCTGTATATTGAACTTCTAGTCCTAGGAAATAGTGGAGTCTTCCTAGGTCCTTTATCTTAAAAGTATCATGTAGGAAGGTTTTCAGGGACTCAATCTCCTGCAGATGGGTACCAGTAACAAGGACATCATCTACATACACAGCTACAAACACTACTGACCCTTCACTCTTTTTATAAAACATAGAATAATCAAGCATTTAATGGGTGTACCCCCTTGAGCACAAGGCTTCAGTTAATTTATCATACCATTGCCTACTTGCTTGTTTAAGCCCATACAAGGACTTGTTCAATTTGCACACTAAGCCTGGTGAATCCACCACTAGACCTGGTGGTATCTCCATATATACCTCTTCATGGAGATCTCCATGAAGAAAAGCATTGTTCACATCTAATTGCAACAGTTGCCACCCCTTTTTGACTGCTACTGCTATTAAGGTCCTAACAGTTGTCATTTTTACTACAGGTGAGAAAGTTTCTGTGTAGTCTATCCCAGCTTGTTGTGTATAGCCTTTGACTACTAATCTAGCTTTGAATCTCTCCACACTCCCATCAACCTTATGTTTAATCTTATATACCCATTTACACCCAATTTCCCTTTTTCCAGTTGGAAGAGGAACTAAATCCCAGGTTTTATTTGCATATAATGTTTGAAATTCTTGAGTCATTGCTGCTTGCCAAGCAGGCTTTAATATGAGCTAGGTTCACATTCATGTAGACTAGTTCCTATCAATTGCTGACAACTGGACTGTGTTTCATTAGCTTGATTTTCAGGAAGTTTGGGAGCAAATATGTTGAAAGAAAAGTAGCAGCAGGGCTGTGAGGTGTATCAGAGGAAGTGTTATTTGGAGATTCAGCATTTGGGAAGTTTCCTGATGTTCATAGCAAATGGGAATACATTCTCATGGAATACTACATCTCTTGAAATACTTATCTTCTTAGTGGCCAGATGTAGTACCTTATACCCTTTTGTCCCAAAAGGATATCCCACAAAAACATGGGGAGTAGCTCTTGGTTCAAACTTATCTTTGTGTGTTTTGAGGGTGGTAGGGAAGCATAAACAGCCAAAGCTTCTGAGACTTTGATTGTAAGAATAAAGTGGTCTCTTGTTATTGAACTCAAGGCCATTGTCTGTTCTTATAGTTTTGACACTAGTATTGAATTGCTGCTCTACCATGGCAAAGAAGGCCTTAATGGTGTGTATAGCATTGCTCTTACAGCTTAACAAGTGGGTCCATGTGGACCTGCTGTAGTCATCCACAAGGGTGATGAAATATTTGTATTTGTTGTGTGTTAGAATATGGTATGGCCCCATAAGTCAATGTGTAGTAGTTTCCAAAGGTTTATTAGTTAATGTTGTTCTTTCTGGAAAAGACAATCTGGCTTGCCTTGCCATTGGACATATAGGACAAAGAAAGGGCTGTTTAGGTGCAAAGGTAACAGGAATAGAAGGAATCCCTTTCATTTTGACAAAAGGTACATGTCCTAATCTGTTATGCCACAAAAGATCAAGTAAATATTCTGTAGTAGATGCATTATCATACAAGAAAGACTCACTTTTATTTCTGGAACTGTTTACAGTTGTACTACTACTGTAAGGTGGGATAGCCATGGTGGAATTAACAGGAGCAGTAGGAACTACCTTATTAGTATTGACTAGTTGAGTATAAGGAAGTGAACTAGATGTTTTAGCTACAGAATCTATGTTACTCTCATTATTAGTAACACATGGAAAGGATGCACTAGAAGGATTAGAGAGAGTTGAACCAGTGTTGATAGTTGCTTGAACTGTGAAGATATAGACCAGTCTTGGCTTTACCAATCTCTAGTGGCCTCTTCAGTGAAGGGCCCTGTAGAAGAATACAGATGTACTTGGTGAATACTATAATACAATCAAGTTGAACAGTCAATGAGTGGACTGATATCAGATTGAACTTAAAACTGGGGACAAAAAGGACCTTTTTGAGAATGAATTTTGGGCTTAGAATTACATCACGAATCAGTGTCACCTTGACCTTGTAACCATTTGGTAGTGTGACTAAGTATGGATATACTAAGGTTGTAACATTGGTTAGAATTGATTTATTATGTGTCATGTGATTTGTGGCCCCAGAATCAAGGATCTAAGTGTCAACATTTGAACTAGAACTATCACATAAATGATCATTGGTATCAAGATGAGTAGAGCATGCTGATATACCTGCAAAGTTCACAGCTCCTCCATTGATGCAATTATTTGTGGATTTCTCTGCTCCTCCTTGAAAATTTTCCAGAATACTGAGCAGTTGGCCATATTGTTCTTTAGTCAGGCTATGCATGTGTCGATTCTGTTCCTGTTCCTGAGAGCCATTACCATCATCCCTTACTGTGTCAGCTTCATTTGATGGTCCAAAAACATTTCCAGCAACTCTTCTTCCCCTGTTGAACCCGGAGCTCTGTGGGAATCCATGAAGTTTGTAGCACTTGTCCTTAATGTGCCCTGGCCTTTTGCAGTAGTCACAGAATGGCCTAGGTCTGTTGTTAAGCTGGTTTCCCTTATATCCACTGAATGTGTTGTTGTTTCCCTGTTGATTGTAGCTAGTTCTGAAATTGCCATTTTCTTAGCCACTCACGTTTAAGGCAGCAGATTCCATTGAGAAATTGTTATTTGGCTTAACTTCCCTCTGTTTCTCCTCTTGAATGAGGATTGAGAAGGCCTGGGCTATTTTGGGAGAGGGTTCATCATCAGGATACTTCCTCTCACAACAGTATACACTTTATTTAATCCCATGAGAAATTGAATTAGTCTTCTATCTTGTTCCGCTTTGTGCATATTCTCTTTTGCTCCACAGGTGCATTTGCAAGCACATTTGGCATGAACATTCAGGGTATTAAGTTCTTCCCAAAGCTTCTTCATTTTTGTATAGTATCCAGTGATATCCAGACTTCTTTGGCTCAGATCGTTGATCTCCTTTTGTAGTTGATACAATTTTGCCCCATTAGTTTGGTCGTATCTATCCTCTAGTTCTTGCCAAAGTTCTTTGGCATCATTGACGTATTGCAAGCTGTCCGCTAGATCCTTAGACAGTGAGTTTAGGATCCATGAGGTCACCATATCGTCGCAACGCTCCCATTGATCTAGATCTGCCAAATCAGAGCCCGTTTTTTCACATTTTCCGGTAATGAACCCTAATTTGTTTTTCACGGAGAGTGCCCTGAGGATTCCTCGCCTCCATGATCTATAGCCAGTTCCGTCAAAAGCTATTGGAACTAGCATGGATCCAGCGCTTTTCGATGGATGCATGTATATGGACTTGTCGAATCTAGATTTTTGTTTGCCGTCGGGGTCACCATAGCTTCGTTTTCTCCGGCCATGATTCGAGTTGGCTATCGAGAAAGATGAACTACCAGGAATGACTGACTAATTGATTGATTTTCACACAGGAACCCTAATTCCAAAAAAAATGAGTGAATCTCTGAACCCAGGAGCAGAGAAATGGAAAATTGGAACGGGAGGAGACTTTAAATCATCATCCCGCTCTGATACCATGTGAAAACTTAAATATAATAGAGGACAGAGAAAGATGAGCTCAATTCAAGCTCTAATGGCGGATTGTTAGAGAGAGAGAGAAGCAGTTACACGAAATGAACCTTCTAGAAAGAAGGAGCATATTTTGTTTTATTTCTTCAACTTACAAAAAAAAAAAATGAAAATACAGGGGTAGTAGTGTATTTATAGTATCTGTACAATTGCTCAAGAATTAACTATGACTACTCAATACTAATACAAGGGGAAAAGGATGAAAAATAATAAATAATCTCAACAGACTTGCTTGGACTGTAGGAGTTATAGATGGTTCCGTCAAAGCAAAGTTGGATTCCAAATATGTAAAAGACACTGTTTTGCCAGGAAATTAGCGGAATCCATTTTCTTTTATTTAAGATTCATTGTGAAACCTGTTGGGTTTTAGCTTGTTAAAAGCTTAAAATAAAGAGTGAATGGAAAATGAAGGGAAAAGAGAAATATTTGGATTTTTCTCTTTGACAGAGGGACATTGTCCCATATAGGAGGAAAAAAAGAGTTTTGATGGGTATATATACAATTCGCACCTTTTGATTTGTTTGATGGTTTCATGCTTACGATCTGGCATGTGTTTCACCTTCCCTTAGCTTTAAATATATGATGATACATTGATAAAAATAGATACTAGCATGTAGTATGACTCCTATGTCTCGGTTGCTTGACTTATGTTCACTTTGTGCTTTATGCTTAATATCTCTTAGTGAGTACTTGTTTGATTGAGAGTTGGAATGAGACCGTCCTTAGTGAGTCATGTGCCATGTGTGAAGTGAGTTTTTTGCATGTCCATGTTATTACATTTGAGTCTAGAACTTGCCCAAAATGTGAAATGAAGCGAAATCCTAGGTGTTGCTCGGTTTGAAAAGTGAGGTTAGGCTTTCTTTGATCTTTCTGAGTTTTGTTGCTTATCACAAATAAAATCATCCCTAGTTACCCTTTTGATCCTATAAGCCTTTCTTTTGGCACCCGCATTACAAGCCTATCCCTGTTAATTATTAATTGAAGAGAAATTTTCATAAAGCACTATCTTTTAGTAATAATTAGCCATCTATAGATACCATTTGCTATATTACGGATTATAGATACCTTTTCTGTGATTATAAGATGTAATTGATTTATTTAAGCTATTGTATTTATGAATACAGTAGCAAAAATAGGCGTGAACAGGGAAGTCCAGCTAATCAGTTGTTGTATTCGAGTGTATTCGACTGTATTCATGGAGTGAAACATGGGATTACAGCTGGACAGACTATTGTATTCGACCGTATTCGACTGTATTCACGGCGTGAAATAGGGGATTACACTATTTTTAAAACGGAAAGTGAATCAATTAACATAATAGACTCCTAATATAGCCCAACAAACTCAATTATAACACACAAATTTTGTATTTTTAGTTATAAAAAAGATTCTCAACTGAAAAAATACCCCCAAAACATAGCAATCTTCAGAGAAATTATATAACACATCTGAATACATAAATTATATTAATTAAAAAAATATATGAATACGTTCATGGCATATAGCGAGACAGTAAATACAATGAAATACATAGAATACAGCAGGATACATTCAAATACAATTAAAAAAAAGGACAGTGGATACAATGAAATACGTGAAATACAACGAGATACATTGAATTACAATGAAAAAAAGACAATGAATACAATGAAATACATGAAAATACAACGTGATACATTGAAATATATTAACAGAAAATTCAAGTTGCTCAGCCCAAACTCCGTCGTCTTTGTTCAAGAACAAACCCAACTTTCCGACGAATCCGCCGCCGTTCATAAATAGAGATAATATTCTAAGATTCAGGTCCTTCTCTTTACTAGTATTAAGATAAAAGAAAGAAAAAGAGAAAGTAGCTAAGGACCAACAGAGATGGACAAAAGCTGGGAACGAAGGCAAATATTTCAGTTCAAAATGTTGATTTGACTTGCGTGATAATAAACAAATGCAAACTGGTATATGGAAGACAAACAATGATTTCCGGCCCGATTCATGCGTCTCCACTGGCGGGAGCTGTTGCGTCGCTGGCTGGAAGCACGGATTTTCTGTTTGGTTCCGAGAAGAAAAGAAAATAGTATGGGTGAGAGGAATTTTGAGATTGAGCATCGTGTTTTCAGGGAATGGGGGAAGAGAATGGGATGTATCAAAGTAGAGAGAGAAAGAAAATAGTGTAACTGAATAGCGTATTTAGTGGCTTAGGGCTAGGAGGTAACCAAAATTAAATATTTTGCTATAAACCTTAAAAGGTATCTATAGAATATAATTTTTTTAAATGGTATTTATTTAAAATAAATAAGGTGTTAACCTTTGCTATAAGAGGTAAAAATTCCTTAATTTAACCATTTTGATCCTTAGACTTCTTAAAGCACTTGAATTGTAAAGTGAGCGCTAGAAATATGTAATGAGGAAACTTGGGGTAGCTTTTGAGTGGAACCAATAGAAGAAAAAAATGTGCACTTGTGCTTTAAATAAAAATCCACTAGTGGCAAGGCAACAATACAAAAAAAACGAATAAATAAAGGTTTCTTATTCTTGCTAGTGGATGTGATCTGAAGCAATGTGTAAAGAAGAAGAAAAATATTATGAGGTGAGCTATCTTGTGATTATTGAAGTGGATTGAAGGAATTTCTACGCTTAAAGTTGAATACGTGATGTGTTGAAGTGCTTAGGAGGGTCAGCCACTATATCCTAAATATATCCTACCCGTCCCTTAGCCACATTACAATCATAATAAAGTTATAGTTGATTTCAGATCGAGCGGACTTCATATGTGTGAGTCCTTAAAATATATTCGATCATGTGATTTAGATGTGTGGACTGCTTACTCTTTGTTTTATTATGAGGGCACATGATTTCACAAAGGATAGGTAACGTTATTAGACCTCTCTGTTAGATTAAGTATTCACTACAAGAAATAAGGGCTACGCCGACATTTAATAAACGTCGTATTAAGTGCCATAAATGTAATAAAATTACTTACCGACATTTATTTTACACTTAGGTCAAATGTCGTAAATTTCAATGTCGGGAATTTTCCGACATTTATATTAAGTCGGTAAATAATTTACGATATTTATTTCACAACTCTTTTTGAAATGTCATATTAGATTTTCTGACATTTATTATACTGTCAGTAATTAAATAGGTTATAGCTTATTCTGTTTACAACATTTGGAAGTGTCAAGAAAATTTGAGTGACTAGTGACACTTATGCAATACATCCATTGTTGGATATAAGGTTTGGGTCGTGGGTCGCCCGTGCGACTGACCCGGCCCATTTTAAAAAGAGATAAAAAAAGGGATAAAACCTAAGGAGGTTACACGTAGGTTTTTACTCCCAAAAACTACCGCACGTTTTCTTTTGAGAAACGTGAGAACGTGGAGTAGAAGTTATCATCGGTAGTTCCCCCATCTCCTCTTCTCTATATACTTCTCTTCAGTACAGAGATTCAAGGGGGCAGAAAATTGAAAAAGGAAGAACACAGTGAACTTTAGGCATTGACTTTGTGAACAAAAACTCTGTTTCCTGGAGATTCAGAATACGATTTGGGTCAATTCTTTTGGTGTGAGTTCAACGGTTTCCGCTGCATCAATAAGGTACACAATTCGTTGTTCTCTCCCCGCGGTTTAATAAAAAAAGGGGATAAAACCTAAGGAGGTTACACGTGGGTTTTTACTCCCAAAAACTACTGCACGTTTTCTTTTGAGAAACGTGAGAACGTGGAGTAGAAGTTATCATCGGTAGCTCTCCCCATCTCCTCTTCTCTATATACTTCTCTTCAGTACAGAGATTCAAGGGGGAAGAAAATTGAAAAAGGAAGAACACAGTGAACTTTAGGCATTTAGTTTGTGAACAAAAACTCTGTTTCATAGAGATTCAGAATACGATTTGGGGCAATTCTTTTAGTGGTGAGTTCAACGGTTTCCGCTGCATCACTAAGGTACACAATTCGTTGTTCTCTCCCTACGGTTTAATCTAATAATGGTATCAGAGCCACCGTTGTTTCTCTGCTAAAGTAATGTTTGCAGCAACATATGTGAAAGATGATATGCTTATATCCTTCCTCTATAAACTTTAATGGATTTGCTGCCCAGTAATAATGTTTTGTAGTTTGTTGGTGTTTTATTTGACCGAGTAATATTTTTTTGTTTCAAGCACTACTGCTTCAAAGTGTTTGCAAATTTCAATATTAGAGGCTTCTGTCTTTGATTATTGGTCGTAATTCAACAAAATAAAGATAAAATTAGAAAGGAAAAGGATGAGTAACGTTGCCGCTGGGGTTTCCCTGAAGATGCTGCGGCAACGTGTTTGTTTCAAAGGTTAATTGAAGTCCTTTATTCTATTGATTTGTGATTGGCTGGATTAACCATATAATCTGCCTACAATGTTGCTACTCTTAAAAGAGATCATGTAAAACCATTCTCCATGGCAGCAGAGGGGATGTAGCTTAATATCTTATACCTGCTTAACAAAATAATTGAACTTCCTTCGGAATTGATCTAGTACATGTTGCACAATCATTGAATGATCTGCTTGACCTTTAGCTACTAAAGTGATCTGATACTCAATAAAACTTTATGTAATAATCTATTCAAATAGTGATGGTCAAACTAGGAGTATAGATCTCAGCATGATAATGTGATATCACGATTATAGCTCCTCGTGATTACATCTTTGTACCAACGTGTTGGAGTTTTGGTATTTATTTTTGAATTAGGCATGTGAAATTTGATTAGCATTCTGTTTAAATAGTATGCTTTCACTTGTTGAAACTGGAAATTTGAGTTTTTTTTATCTACTTAATATAGAAAATTAGCTTAGCATTAATCCCTTACATTGATATACTTCTACGAGTTATTGTGACATATGTTGTCACATTGAGTGGTTGTAGACATTCTTATTGTTTCCTTGGTCCTATTTCAGATATGGTTGAACAAGGACAAGTTCGAATTACTCCAAGTGGGAGTTCTCGAAGTCAAGGAAGGGCACAACGTAGAAGGGTACGCCGTCGCAGGACTTATTTCTATAATGATTCAGACTCTGAACCTGAAATCACCAGGAATGTCCCAAGGGCGAGGCAAAATGCGTTAAGGGATCGAAGGGCTGAACGAAGGGAAAGAGAAAAGAAATTTAGGGAGTTTAAGGAATTTAAAATGGGCCCTGATGTTTCCGTTCCTGAACATGTATACCTCTTTAAGATAAAAAGAGCTGAATTGGCTAATTACATAGAAATTACTGATTGGGAAGCATTAGTTATTTTAGCGGACTCTCTTCGAGAGCCTTGGGGTGAAATTTTAACTGATATTTATCATGATGTTTGGCCTAGTGCACCTTTTAGCGTATATGAGCAAGAGTTAGTGTTCGATGGTATATGGATGTCCTAGCAAACATGTAAATTGCTATTATGTATTTTATTTTGATGAATTTTATATTATATTTTTTGTCTCACTAGTCACATACATTGTTTATTATATCCTTTTGTAATGGATTGAGACTTAAAATATGTACAGGCTAAGAAGTGATCTTAATATTAATTAAAAATATTTAGATATAGATGATGAATGGAAACGTAATGACCGTTCGATTCTATACTAAATGTAGAATTAATATTGTAATTAATTTTCTTGAGTGTGTAATCACATGCATAAATTAACTAAAGTATATATTGATGAGCTAAACTTGTAATATTGTCTCTAATAACAGACATGGCATCAAAAAGTATCATTGCTGACTTGAACAAGGGTGACAAACTGAATGGTGAAAATTTCGATATCTGGAGTCGTAAGATGTGGTATGTACTCGAAGAGCAAGATGCTCTTGAAAGTATTAACCATGTTATGAGTCACCCAGAGGAGGGTAACACTGCACAACACAGGAGGGATCTGGAAACTTACAATGTTTGGAAAAAGAAAGATTCCACTGCACGTGGAATTATTGTAAGTTCAATTGCTGATGATCTCATCCACGAATGTCAGCAATATCCTACTGCTCAAGCCATGTGGGCACATTTAAGAGAGGCATATGGGGGTACAACTGTGACTCGCCTTCGACAGCTGACAATCAAGTTTGACACGTACAAAAAGCGTTATGATCACGGTGTCAAGCAACATCTAAGGGTGATGTCAAATATGATTGCTCAACTCAAAAGTGCTGGCCATGTTCTCTCTGATGAGCAACAGGTTCAGGCTGTGATTCAGTCTCTTCCCAATAATTGGGAACATTTGAAGGTTAACTTGACCCACAATGATAGCATCAAAACTTTTGCTGATGTTGCCCGTTATGTGGAGCTTGAAGACGAGCGGCTTGGTGCTGCCAAAGCTGTACCTAATGCCTTTGTGGCAGAATCAAGTGGTACAAAGAGATCAAGCTTCAAGCGCAAGAGAAACTGGAAAAATGACGGAAAGGGTAAGGAGACCGGAGAAGGACACTCCAAGAAAAGAAACAAGCCAAATTCCAAGAAAGAAAAATGGTTCTACAAGAAGAAAGACAAGAGCAAGATGAAGTGTTACAATTGCCAAGTCCCAAGGCATTTTGCTCATGAGTGCACTGAGCCGAAAAAGGTAGCATTTCAAAGCGCATCTCTTAGTGCTATATATGTTTCTAGCACTGTTTTACTAACTGAATCTTATCCTGTGTGGATTGTAGACTCAGGGGCCACCGACCATGTGAGCCGCGATTGAGAAGCATTTATGGAGTTTCGTCGAGTTCCACCTGGATCAAAGGATGTATATGTGGGAAATAATGCTAAGTTTAAAGTCAAAGGGATAGGAACTTGCAGAATGGACATGCGGGATGGCCGATCTTTGATGTTGCATGACGTCCTATATGTTCCAGAGATTTGACGAAACTTAGTATCTGCGTCTGTTCTTCTAGATTTAGATTTCAATTTGAACTTTAGTCGCAGTGGTCTTAGAATTACTCAAGACAATGTTTTTTATGGTTTTGGACATCGTTATGATGGTTTTATTGTGTTAGATTGTAATCCTTCTACGTATAACTATTATGTTGACCGTTGTGTTATGGCATGTTATTCTAGTAACAATGATGTTGATGTTATTACATGGCATGCAAGATTAGGTCACATAGGGCAGGATCGAATGAATAGATTGGCTAAGGATGGACATCTAGGTCCTTTCTCTAAAATTGAAATGCCAACTTGTGAAAATTGTCTTGCCGGAAAGATTACACGTAAACCATTTGGAAAGGTTAAGAGAGCTCATTTTCCATTGCAATTAATCCATTCTGATATCTGTGGTCCAATGAATGTGATGGCTAGGTCTGGTGCTTTATATTTCATTACGTTCATTGATGATTTCACACGCTTTGGTTATGTCTATCTGATCTCTCATAAATCTGAAGCACTTGAATGCTTTAAGAAATATGTGAATGAAGTTGAGAATCAATTAGACAAAAGGATTAAGACCTTAAGAACTGTAGAGGGCGTGAATATCTTTCAAAAGAATTTGAAGGATTGTGCAATGAAAAGGGAATCACCAGACAGTTAACTATTCCATACACACCTCAACAAAATGGTGTAGCAGAAATGAGGAATAGAACACTACTGGACATGATAAGGTCCATGATGGCGCAGACAAATTTACCTATCTCTTTTTGGGGAGATGCGTTATTGACTGCAACTTATATATTGAACAAAGTGCCTTCTAAATCAGTTTCTTCCACTCCTTATGAGCTATGGACTGGTCATAAACCAAACTTAAAGGATTTACGACCTTGGGGTTGTGCTACATATGTAAAATATTCTTTAAGCAAGTTTGGTAAATTAGGTCCAAAAGGCAAGAAATGTATCTTTAAAAGATATTCAGAACACTCCAAAGGGTATGTGTTAATTGGTGAATTAGAGGATGGAATTGTTACTGAGATTGAATCGCGAGATGTCACTTTTTTGGAAAATGATTTTCCCAAGAAGGGCGAGGTAAAGAATGGAGAGCCTCTTTATGAAATGTTGAACTCAGATAGTCAGCAAGTGTCTTCTGACACAGTTGATAATCAAATTGATCAAGATCTTATTCTTGATCCGAGTGGGAGTGGGAGTGGGAGTGGGAGTGGGAGTGGGAACTCTCAATCCCGAAATCCTTCTGACGAACCTGAATATCAACTACGAAAGAGTGCCAGGAAAAATATATGATGATAGGCTATAATTACGTATTTTAGTCGCTTATTACACTCTAATTTACTGCACTTTAGTTGAGTTTGCGCTTTAATCGCTAGTGTTTTGCACTAATTGTATGTTTTATGCCTTGTAGGTGTGATTCCGAGCTATATAGATGTTATGGAATGAATTTAAGTGATTTGAAGCTTTGAAGTCTGAGTAAAAACTCAAGGAATTAAGTCGGGATCGTGTTCGGGGGTCAAATTTGTTAGTTGAGAACAAACGAAGACTCGAGTAGGCATATTGCGGACTGTATAGTAAAATGCACATAACGTTTTGCTCAGAACTCCATTTGGGCTCCACAATATATGGGTGGAAATCTAAGTCAAAGGGCTACAACTTTCATGTTTTACGTTTTTCCAAATTCCAAACGGAACAGGGTGAAAAACGCGGTCGAAACCGCGACCGTGGAACTGACCGCGGCAGAAAATCAGAGAGCTTGTCTGGACGCGGTCCTACCGCGTTTTGGCCGCGGCCGCGCCGCTCCAGGCGTCAAAAAGAAGTCTTATTTCGTCCGGAACAAGGTTATTTCGGCCCTACACTATTCCAACTTGTATAAAAGGGGTCCTAAACCTATTTTGAAGAGAGGGAGGACATACTTTTGACATAATTTAGACCTAAGGAGGTTAAGGAGATCGGAGATTCGACCTAAGGAGTCAAGAACACAATAGGAGCAAGACGCGGAATTCTTCAATGAGTTTTTCCTTCTTCTTCCTATTTTTCATTGTTGGTTATGATTTTTAGTATTGTAGTTTTACATACTATTATGAATAGCTAATTCGTTTTCTAGGGTTTTGATGAAACCCGTTGGGGATGAATTGGTTGTTATAAGTAATATAGATTTGAATTAGTTTAATCTCTATTTGTTCAACTATGTTTTGATTGTGGTTAATTGAAAGGATCCTCAATTAGCCGTTCCTATTTATTATGTATCTGCTTGAGAGAGAGTGCATATTTAGGTAGTTGTTTGAACAACATCACTCCCGGAGTATAGGCGAGAGTCATAACCGAGGGTTTAGAGGTTGTATTAGAGATAACGATACCTCGGGTGCGATCTAAGTGAACTGTAGTGCGAATCTAGCTAGCGTAGCTTGAGAGAGTGCGTCTAGTAAATTATCATAATTGCTTGAGGGAGATTTATGATAGCTGGAGAGTTCATGATTGATAGAGGCAACTAAGTCAACGCTATAAGAAACATACAACCAAGGAATTCAACAACGGGGGAAACCATTACCTTAGACCTTTATTCTAATTGTTTACAATTCAAGCATAGTTAGTTTTCAGCTGTTTATTTATTTTTAATCTTGTCTTCTTGGTGATATTAAACAGATACAGCTAAGCCTTAGTTCTCTGTGGGATTCGACTCTGGACTTTTAGACCGGATTATATTTGCAGCGACCGCTTATCCTTTTTAGGACAAGAGTTGGGCGTGATCAAATTTTGACGTTGTTGCCGGGGAACTAACGGTGTAGTTGTAGCTGTATATATTGCTAAGGTTCAAGTTTGAACTTTTAGTTTGTTTTATTTTTTTGTATTTTTTTTTAACAGTTGATTTGAGAAACATGGCATCTTGGAATTATGGGAATTTAGGTGTAGATAATTCTACTATTGATCTCCATACATATTGTGAAGGAAACCACCAGTGGAAAATTTTTCAAAACGTTCCTAAGAGCGAGTTATGTGCACCAACTCAATCTTATTTTTGGAATGTGTGTGATGTGTGTGGTGGTAAAAATGGGCACCTTCATGGTTGTGCTTATATTTCTTATTTTCCCCCAACCCCTTACTATGATGGTTCAACCTTTTCTTGTGAACTTAATAGGAACAAAGAACCTAGGAATGCGGACCTGAAGGAGATCAAGGATATGCTAAAGTGCCTTCTGGAACAAAACAATGAGAAACAATTGCACATAGAAAGGCAAGAGGCAACTATTCGCAAGTTGGAGACTCAATTGAGTCAAGTGGTTGGAGCTTTTAATGCTCAACAAGTCAATATTGAGGATAGTAGACAAGAAGAGCATGAATTTGAGGTGTTAATTGGGGAGGTCAGAGTAGAACATCAACAACCTAGCCAACTAGAATTTGAGGATGTCAATGTTGAAGAAGTAATACTAGAGTCAACCAAGGACGTTGAAGATACAAATTTAGTTGACTCTAGTGTGATTGGTGTTGAGGAGGTTAAAAATCTTGAAGTTCATGTATTTGAGCGCGTTGGGCCTCATTCCAAACACTTCTCTACATTATGTTCAAAAGGTGAAATGGAAATTCACCCTTATGAGCATAAAAAAGGAGTCCAAGGAAGAGGTAGATGAGCCTTATATTTTGGATTTCTCAAGGCCGTCTAGGCAAGGTGACACTCCTCGGTCGAGAGCCAACAAGTGCATAAGATTTTATCTAATTTTTGGCTCGCAAGAATTTTTACCGCCCCAAGAGCATAATCATAAGCTCGAAGCAAAACTTGGAGTCAATTCATAAGCTCGAGGTGGAGGCAAAAAGTGATTCGCGTCGTGCCGCGACGTTAAATCAAGCGCTTGTTGGGAGGCAACCAGCTTTATTGCTTTTTTTTTAATTGTATTATTTTTGTAGTGTCAATTTTTTTATTTTCTAGGAGCATGGAAAGCAAAGGTATTGGAAGAATGCAACAGCAAACCAAATGGTTGGAACTAAGTGTGAGGTACCCGCACGAAGGACCAAGCTCGGGGAGAAGTCTGAGTACCCCATGAGTTGTTAGTGCTTCGGCCTTTGGCCTACCAGGGAGTCTCTTTTACCCTTTTATTAGTTATGGTGTGCATTGGGGACAATGCACAATTTTAAGTGTGGGGCGAGGAGATTATCTGGGTGATTTTCTATGCTATTTTAGTTGTGTTAGTTTAATTGAGTAATTTTAAAAAAAAAAGGATTGGACTTTTCCCGACGATGGATCTATTAGACAATTTTCTTGAGGGATTTAAGTCTAAAGAAAAAAAAAATTTTTGTTAGGTAGTGTAGCAATTCCCCCTTGGTTTTTCTTTAAACCACGGTTCTTTTTCAAGGGTTTTATTTGAACCGGGTGTAGTTAGTTTTTTTTTTTTAGAAATAGGAGCCATTGTGTTGTGTTTTGAATTGAAGCAATATCTCTTGACTTGGTTATGCCTTGAGAATAGTGAGTACTTTGGCTGTGACGCTTAGGCTCAATTTTTTACTCTTGTATAAGTACCTTAAATTGTATGATCTTAACATTGCTTAACTGCTTTGACTAGAGTGTCTTGATGAAACCAACCCTGAGTGGGTTATGTGCCATGTGTGTGTAAGGATTTGTTATATTCTGTGCATTGCATTTGATGCCTAGAACTTGCCCCGTGTGTTTGCAAAGCGAAATAGTAGTGTTGTTCAGTCTTGGAAGTGATATAGGCGTTTTTTTTTGTTGAGCCAGATATGTATATTTTACCCACCTAATTGTTATGTATCGTAGTTAACCTCTTTGAGCCTATAACCCTTTTTCTTTGGCAACCACATTACAAGCCTTACCCATTTGTTTGAATTAACCATCTATTTGAACCTTTTCACCTCTCATTCTCATGAGCACTTGAATTGTTATGAACTTTGTAAAAGTTAAAGTGTGGGGTGGTTGGTTTGGCTTTTGAGTGGAACTAATTGAATAAGGAGAAAGGTGCACTGTTTTGAAAAAGGAAGAGCCACTTGAATTAAAAAAAAATATAGTTGGATTGTTGTGAAAAAAAAAATTCCTTGATAAGTGGTGGTTCTTGACGTAAGTGTGCTTAAAGAAATGGGGTAATTTACATTGATGTGAAGGTGGAATTTTGGTTTGACATAAGTATGGGGTTTCAATGTTAAAATGTATGTATTAAAGTGCTTAGGGAGGTGTAGTCACTCTTATATCTAAATGTATCCTACCCGTCCCGTAGCCTACATTACAACCAAATAAAGTCCTAATTGATCCAAGATTGAATGAGCTCGATTAGTGGAGTAGTACACTACGGGCAACCTTATGGTGCATCTTTTGTGGCATATGAATATTATTTCTGAGAGTGAGTGAATTCTTTTTATCTTGAGTTCCTAAGTGTTCTTAAACTTTATTGTGTGGAACTACTCTCTTGTGTTATGAGGGCACTTGATTCATGAAGGAAAGGTAATGTCAGTGACCTCTATGTTAGAGTAAGTAGGTGAGTTGTGAATAATGCGTGGTACTTGTGAGTCAAATCTTGAGGTGAAGATGTTACGCTTTTGTGCTTAGTCTATTTTAAATACTCTCGGTGTGCTGCGTTAGGAGAATTGTTTAAAAAGGTCGTGTCTATTAAAAAAAATATAGTTTGATTGCTTGAGGACGAGCAATGGTTTAAGTGTGGGGTGTTGATGATATGCTATAATTACGTATTTTAGTCGCTTATTACACTCTAATATACTGCACTTTAGTTGAGTTTGCGCTTTAATCGCTAATGTTTTGCACTAATTGTGTGTTTTATGTCTTGTAGGTGTGATTCCGAGCTATATAGATGTTATGGAATGAATTTAAGTGATTTGAAGCTTTTAAGTCTGAGTAAAAGCTCAAGGAGTTAAGCCGGGATCGTGTTCGGGGTCAAATTTGATAGTTGAGAACAAACGAAGACTCGAGTAGGTATATTGCGTACTGTCTAGTAAAAATGCACATAACTTTTCGCTCAGAACCCCATTAGGGCTCAACAATATATGGTTGGAAAGATAACTCAAAGGGCTACAACTTTCATGTTTTACGTTTTTCCAAATTCTAAACGGAACAGGGTGCAAAACGCAGTTGAACCGCGACCGCGGAACTGACTGCGGCAGAAAATCAGAGAGCTTGTCTGGCCGTGGTCCTACCGCGTTTTGGCCGCGGCCGCGCCGCTCCAGGCGTAAAAAAGAAGTCCTATTTCGTCTGGGACAAGGTTATTTCGGCCCTACACTATTCCAACTTGTATAAAAGGGGTCCTAAACCTATTTTGAAGAGAGGGAGGACATACTTTTGACATAATTTAGACCTAAGGAGGCTAAGGAGACTGGAGATTCGACCTAAGGAGTCAAGAACACAATAGGAGCAAGACGCGGAATTCTTCAACGAGTTTTTCCTTCGTCTTCCTATTTTTCATTGTTGGTTATGATTTTTAGTATTGTAGTTTTACATACTATTATGAATAGCTAATTCGTTTTCTAGGGTTTTGATGAAACCCGTTGGGGATGAATTGGTTGTTATAAGTAATATAGATTTGAATTAGTTTAATCTCTATTTGTTCAACTATGTTTTGATTGTGGTTAATTGAAAGGGTCGTCAATTAGCCGATCCTATTTATTATGTATCTGCTTGAGAGAGAGTGCATATTTAGGTAGTTGTTTGAACAACATCACTCCCGGAGTATAGGCGAGAGTCATAACCGAGGGTTTAGAGGTTGGATTAGAGATAACGATACCTCGGGTGCAATCTAAGTGAACTGTAATGCGAATCTAGCTAGCGTAGCTTGAGAGAGTGTGTCTAGTAAATTATCATAATTTCTTGAGAGAGATTTATGATAGCTGGAGAGTTCATGATTGATAGAGGCAACTAAGTCAACGCTATAAGAAACATACAACCAAGGAAATCAACAACGGGGGAAACCATTACCTTAGACCTTTATTCTAATTGTTTACAATTCAAGCATAGTTAGTTTTCAGCTGTTTATTTATTTTCAATCTTGTCTTCTTGGTGATATTAAACAGATACAGCTAAGCCTTAGTTCTCTGTGGGATTCGACTCCGGACTTTTAGACCGGATTATATTTGCAGCGACCGCTTATCCTTTTTAGGACTAGAGTTGGACGTGATCAATATACCCCAACGTACTTATGAAATTGATGATTATATTTTCTTGGTATCTCCCACAGAAATGGATGAGCCAAAGTCTGTGACTGAGGCTTTATCGAGCCCTGGAAAAAATGAGTGGATGAAAGCAATGAAAGAAGAATTAGAGTCCATGAAAACCAACAAAGTCTGGGATCTAGTTGATCTTCCACATGGGCGTAGAGCCATTGGGAACAAATGGGTTCTCAAAGTTAAACACAAAGCGGATGGGTCAATAGAAAGATACAAGGCACGATTGGTGGCGAAAGGCTTTACTCAAGAAGCTGGAATAGAATATGAGGAAACATTTTCACCAGTTGTGAAGTTTACCTCAATTCGCTTATTTTTGGCTTTGTTGCACGTTTGGATTTGGAATTACATCAAATGGACGTGAAGACAGCTTTTCTCAACGGAGAACTGAACGATAAATCTACATGGAACAGCCTGTAGGCTTCATCGTTAAAGGCCAAGAAAAGAAGGTCTGTAAATTGAAAAGATCTATTTATGGTCTGAAGCAATCTTCAAGGCAGTGGTATTTGAGATTTCACAAGGAAATGATCTCATATGATTTCACCATGATCGATAAAGACCATTGCATTTATGTGAAGAAGTCTAATGGGATGTTTGTAATTCTTTCTCTTTATGTGGACGATATTTTATTGGCCGGAAACAATTTGGAGTATTTGAGAACTATCAAGTCATGGCTTTCAAAGTCATTTGACATGAAAGATATAGGCGAGGCAGACTATATCCTTGGAGTTAAGATCCAAAGAGACCGTCCCAAAAAGTTATTGAGTCTATCTCAAGAAACTTATATAAAGAAAATTTTGGAACGCTTTCGCATGAATGGTTGCAAATCCATGGATACTCCTATAGCGAGAGGTGAAACTTTATGCCTTGAAATGTATCCTAGGACTGAAAATGAAAAGGAAGACATGTCTCGAGTTCCATATTCAAGTGCTGTCGGGAGCTTGATGTACGCTATGATGTGTACTCGCCCAGACATTTGTTATGCCGTAGGTCTGCTTAGCAGGTATCAATCCAATCGTGGAAGAGATCATTGGAAAGCTGTGAAGAGAATTTTCAGATACCTGAAGGGAACTGCAAATTATTCACTGTGTTATAGTGGAAATGATTTATACTTGAGAGGATATACAGATGCTGATTGGGCTGGTGATCGGAATGATAGAAAATCAACACCCGGTTATGCCTTCTTACTTAATGGTGGTGCTATATCATGGAAAAGTAAGAAACAAACCTGTACAGCCCTTTCAACAATGGAAGCTGAGTTCGTAGCTTGTGCGTCTGCAGTACAAGAAGCTGTTTGGTTGAAGAGGTTTTTTGAGCATTTGGATATTGTAAAGAACTCTCAGGGTGCCATGACACTATATTGTGATAGTCAAGCGGCTATTGCATATACAAAAGATCCAAAGTATCACAGCAAGACCAAACATATTGACATCAAGTATAACTTTGTAAGAGGCATGGTAGCAAGTGGAGAGATAAATTTACAGTACATTCCTACGCGAAGCATGATAGCTGATCCTTTTACAAAGGCGATATCTAGAGATCTGTTTGAGAAACATATTATGGCCCTAGGTTTGCGAAGGACATGAACATTTTTATGTATTGTGAAATGACTTTAGTATTATAATATGCTCATCAATATTTGGCTCTTGAATTTGTGCTTATATTTCGTATGCATGTGATGAATATTTTTATTGATAAAGTGTGACGAACAAGTCGCAAGATTGGCTCTCTCACACGAGCAATCGCCTCTTACGTTAAGAATCTTGAAGAGATAAGACCTTATAGAATCTTGGATAATGTGAGGTTATATTTACTTGTAAAGGTCAATCTTGATAGCTAATCAGACATATGAGTTTTAATATTCGATTATGACTTGTTTTGTAAGCCAGAGGCAAGTTTCTCTAAGAAGATGGTTTGAGGATTATTGAAGTGAGAAACTCGGGTTAGATATTTGGAGGTATCTAGACCAAGATCTATACGATGATGAATGATTAAAAGAATAAGACACGCGCGCCAATATAAGGTAAGAACACCGTAACATGTGTTTCATACCACGTGTGCTATCGACCAATGGGATTATGGAAGAATGAATCCCTGCTTCTTCATTGTGTGAGATCCCAAAGAAGTTACATTAACTTTTATTGGAATACCCTTTGACCTTTTACTGTTTATTGAAGCGCCAATCAGTGTTTCTACTTTAGCATGTTACTAATAGCCATGAGTGATTCGGCAATGCAGTGCATGCCTAGGAAAGCAGCTGATTTGGAATGGAAAGATTCGAGTAGAAAGGGAAGACAAATAATTTTTTTTTTTGCAATTTAACTTGTATTCATAGGTCGACCATTACACTTACCATGAGGTATCAAATGTAATTATGAATATAAAGTTAAACATGAACTCGAGTTCATATCTTTCGAGGATGAGGGATTAAATAACTAGCTACCGGAGTAGCAGGTGATGTCTGGGGTATTGCGAGTAACAAGATCCTCATGTTAGTAGTAAATCCCTTCCTCATGTGATCAGATTTCTACATAGAGCTGTTAAACAACCTTAAAGGGATTAAGAATATTATGGCTCTTAGTGCTCGCAGGTCGCACGAACTATTTGCCGATATGAATTATGTGTGTTGCTTTCACGGTAGTTACTAGTTTGGATCTAGTCCACCTATGCGAAGTGGGAGATGTTGGATATAAGGTTTGGGTCGTGGGTCGCCCATGTGGACTGACCCGACCCGTTTTAAAAAGAGATAAAAAGGGGATAAAACCTATTGAGGTTACACGTAGGTTTTACTCCCAAAAACTACCGCACGTTTTCTTTTGAGAAACGTGAGAACGTGGAGTAGAAGTTATCATCGGTAGTTCTCCCATCTCCTCTTCTCTATATACTTCTCTTAAGTACAGAGATTCAAGGGGGCAGAAAATTAAAAAAGGAAGAACACAGTGAACTTTAGGCGTTTAGTTTGTAAACAAAAACTCTATTTCCTGGAGATTTAGAATACGATTTGGGGCAATTCTTTTGGTGGTGAGTTCAACGGTTTCCGCAGCATCAATAAGATACACAATTCATTGTTCTCTCCCCACGGTTTAATCTAACATCCATTAATGTCAAAATTAAAATATTAATTAATGTTTATGTAACATATCCTGTAATGTAGAAACTAAAATTTTATTTCGTTCATAGAAAGTATAACTGTCACACCTCCTTTTTATTACTACACCCGCAAGGATATAATAAAGGGAGTTATTTCCAACTTGAAGTGACAATTGGGACGGGATTCATTTTTAATATTCAGAGTCGCCACTTGGGAAATTAATGGTGTCCCAAGTCACCTATCGAATCCCGAGCCGAGGAAATTATGACTCTGTTAGTAGTCAGCAAACCAGAAATCCGAGTAAGGAATTCAGTTAACCCGGGAGAAGGTGTTAAGCATTCCCGGGTTCCGCGGTTCTAGCACGGTCGCTCAACTATTGTATTTGATTTTGCCTGATTTCGAAATATGTTCTAGCTTATGTGCTTTTATTAATAACCGCTTTCATTTTTATTTATTCGATTTTTAAACGAATTGCAACATCGTGGAAATGCGCCTTAAACCACGTTGCACCAGTGCACCCGTGATTGTTATCACATTTCGACTTCGTTGAGATTTGGATTTGGGTCACATAAATGTGCACCCGTGTTTAGGAAGGTGATTTTATTTAAAATGCGCGCCTAAAGTAGCTACGCTTTTATTAAATGTGTGGGGAGCCATGAAATTCGCCAAATGGCACATCCCGAAGTCTAAATATTTTGATATAAGCAATTAATGAGGGCCCCGCAATTTGTGTGTTTTATTCGGCGAGGCTCGTCTCGTCTATCATTTATTTTAAAGGGAATCCTAAAGTGGCTATAAATTGGGCTTTAGTTTTGGCCCAATGCCATTTTAATGCCACTTGTGATAACGGGAAAGGCTGACTGGACAGAGGCTTTATCCAATGAAAACAGACCCAGATGGCCCGTCCAGTTCAGCTTATCGAGCAAATGCATCAGTGAATCAGGCTACTATTTTGCTGGTTTTGTACTTACTTCAATTAACTCATTATTTATATCATGCATACACGGAAAATACTAACGAACCTCTTTCAAGTTGTTCAATTGTATCTACTACTGGCTGCAACTAATTTCAGAAATCCTGTCTTGATTCAACCATAGTTGAATTTTTGGCGAAGGCGCGTAGTCTGTCTTGATTCAACCGTAGTTGAATTTTTGGCGAAGGCACGTAGCCTGTGCTAATGAAGGCGCATAGCCTGTCTTGGTTCAACCGTAGTTGAACTTTTTGGCGAAGGCACATAGCCTGAGTCCCGTTTCAACCGTAGTAGAATTCGTTGGCGAAGGCGCATAGCCTGACTTGGTTCAACCGTAGTTGAACTTTTTGGCGAAGGCACATAGCCTGAGTCCCGGTTCAACCGTAGTTGAATTTG
>NW_017671047.1:371740-372651 GCF_001879085.1 Nicotiana attenuata
ATGTTACTAAAAAAAATTAATACCCCTAATTAATGGTAAAATATGAGATAAAACCCTGACTGCAGATGCATATTTTTGATTTTTATATGAATTAACATGCACAAACAAAAATGCAAACAATTATCCAAAATGACACAAAAATGCACAGAAATTGTTAAAAAAATAAAGAAAAATCATTTGTTCGAATTTTGTGGGAATAATTCATATATAGGGCAAAAATCACGTGCTCACAGCTGCCCCTCTTTGCTCGGAAACACAAAGAGTTTTCGTGCAAAGATAAGTGAGCAGAAATGAATGATTTTTGCCCTTCTGCATATTCCGTGTGAAGCAATTTTTGAAAAAGCCTGACCGCACCCTGCTTCAGAGTCTGCCTACATATCCTGGGCCAAATAGGAATCAGGTCAGTGTAGTTCGGGAAGGTCTGGTAGCTGGGACTACCAAGAGCTGTGATTTCATTGCTGTTGCTGCTGCTACTGCTCGCTGACCTCCTTATTACACGTATAAAAATAAAAGAAGCTGGACTAAGCTATGATCTATGAATTACAAAGAGTTCTATCTATATCTTCTAACTTGCTCTTTGTGTTGCCTTGAACTTGTATCTTTCCACTGGAATTCTTGCGTTGTTGCCTTGAGTTGATTGTAGATGTTTCATCCTTCCTCCGGGTGATGTTTGACTGCTGCAGCTTGTAATATGTGCCTCTATTCTTCAGGCATGCTCCTGATTGCTGGACTTGAAATGTGTTCCCTTGTTCTCCAGGTGGGCGCCTGATTGCTAACACGTGAAAAAGTATTACCTTGTTTTCCAGGTGGGCGCCTGATTGCTGAAACTTGAAAAGTATTCCCTTGTTCTCCAGGTGGGCGCCTGATTGCTAAAACGTGAAAAGTATTCCCTTGTTCTCCAGGTGGGCGCC
>NW_017671048.1:0-5575 GCF_001879085.1 Nicotiana attenuata
GTAGTTTGTCTTTTTCTTTTGTTATTTCATTAGAACAAATGTCTAGTTTAGTTCATGATTTCTTGTTCTGCCCTGTTCTCATAATCCTTTTTTAATTTTCTTGTCAAATTGATTCTGACTGATTTTGCTTTAAGTTCAGTGTCATTTCGATTATGATTAGTGGTTCATGTTAGTTTTAGCATAGTAGTATGTTGATTATTGTTTGTTAATTGATAGAATAACAAGAGTTTGGGTAGTGATTACATTGTTACAGCTAAAATTCATGTTTTGTTAGTTGACCATGGTTTAATCAAGGTTGGGGGTAGGTTAGTGATTTCAGGAATAAGGCAGGGGTGATTGGGGCAATTCAAGGGTAGAGGATCTTCTAAAACTGAAATAGAATTCTCTAGAATCCCCTAGAGTGGGTTAATTTGGGATCTTAGGAAAACATAGTGGGTTTACTTGTGTAACAAGTTTAAAAATAAAGGACCAAGTCTGAAAATGAATGAAGACTAACAAAGAAAAGCTGAAAATCTGATAGGCATCATTTGTGCCTATAAAAGGGCATGACCCTTACTTCATTCACAAGTTTGGAGCCTCAAAATTTCCCCCCAAAAATATTCTCCAAGCTTCCTAGATCTGAAATTCAAATTTAAAAACCAAACTCCCTTGGATCTTTGTCTTCTCAAAATTTTCAGAAAAAAAACAATAGAAAATCATAAAAATTACTGTTACATTTGTTTTTCCTTAGGTTAATTTCAAGTTCCAGCACTAAATTCAACTTCTAGCTTAGTTAGGATCTCAAAACCACTGGAATCTCCCAGTTTCTGTTCAATATCTAAAGTCTGAAGTATGTGAAATTGTCTGTGCACTGGTTTTTGATTCATTTGAATTGGCTGTGGGATCTTCATCGAGTGTGTTGAGTTGCTGGGTTCGTTTCTGATTATATTGGTGCTGCTTTGGGCTGATTCACTGATTCTGTTGGGTTTGAAATATTTTTGGACCGTGATTCTACTTTCTGGGCTGTTCATCACCTGCTGCTGTTGACCTCATTTTTACTTCTTATTTCACACTTCCAGGTACATGTTCTGTAGCTCTCAAGTCTATGGAAATGAAGTAAATATGTTGTTTGAAGTTGATATCTGGACTCATCCCGTTTCTGTTTGATTTTAATGTGTAAAACAGTTAGCCTACTTGATATTTTGTGTCATTTGTGTAACTAGATTGATTCTGGATTGTACAATTTGGACTGTTAAACTGGAGATTGTTCATTGGCCTTAAGTATAGCGTAGTTTTGTTTTTGTGTAATTCAATTTTTACAATTAGGAGAAAGTTGGAACAGGAAATTGTTTTGAGATTTGTGATCATCATTCGTAGTTAACAACTGGGAATTCGAACTACTGTGACTAGTTAACAAAAACAACACTTGTAATATTAACAGATTCAAATTTGGTAGTCAGTTACTAATTAGAATTTAATTCTAATGAATTACAGGCTCTTGTTAGTGTAGTTCTAATACAAGTCACGCATGAAATCCACGAGAGGAATTAATTAAAACAGATGTGAATGTATAGCATTTCTGATCCAATTACGTATGGTTAATAGTATATCATTGAGTTGTTTATTCACATCAAGTTGGATTCAGGGTCGAACTCAGGAATGTTTACTTGTTTGCAAACCATTAAACTCATGTTTGTACATTGAAATCAGTAATTTGAAACAAGCAAAATGTGACGACCCAAAGGGTCATCACCTGTTTCCTCATTCATTCTGTGTTTCCGAGGCCTTGAAAACCTCAGTTTTACTTGCCTCGATTTGTGTGCGCAGTCCGGGCGCGTAGCCGGAAAGCTTTTATGTCGAAATATGTGAATTCTGTGAAAAATTTGAAGAATTTTGATATTAATATGATTATAGTTGACCTTGGTCAACATTTTTGATAAACGGACCCGGACCCGAGATTGGACGGTCCCGGAAGGTCCATAGAAAAATATGGGACTCGGGCATGTGCCCGGAATCGAATTCCGAGGTCTAGAGCCCGAGATATGAATTTTTCCGTGAAATTGTTTTTCTGAAATTATTAAGGAAAATGAAAATGAAAATTTATTAAAAGACTATGGTATCGGGCTCGTATTTTGGTTCCGATGCCAGGTACAAGTCTTAAATATGTGTTAAGCGCTTTCTGTAAAGTTTGGTCGAAATCGGACGTCGTTTGACGTGTTTCGGACTCAAAATGGAAATTTGAGGCTTTATGAACATTTCAAAGAAAATCATGAGTTTTGAGGCTTGATTCTATGTATATGATGTTATTTTGGCGATGTGATCGCGCGAGTAAGTCCGTAGGATGTTTTTGAGGTTGTGTGCATGTTTGGTTTGGAGCCCCGAGGGCTCGGGTGAGTTTTGGATAGGCATCGGATTGCATTTCTCATGTTTTGAAAAATCTGGTATTTGGCTTCTGCAATTTTCGCAAATGCGAAGCCAGGGTTTGCAAATGCGAAGGCCCAGCTATCGCAAATGCGAAGGCTGGTTCGCAAATGCGAAACCAGCCCAGGTAGACCAAGCTTCGCAAATGCGAAACCAGGCGTCGCAAATGCGATGGACCCTGGTTCGCAAATGCGAGACCCAGTTCGCAAATGCGAAGGGTCCCCTGGCAGCTTGAATTCGCAAATGCGAAAAATAGTCTCGCATTTCCCAGGCCTGCATTATTCGCAAATACGAACCTATGTTCGCATTTCCCATATCCGAGGCCCAGCAAATTTTATACTTAGTCGAATTTTCACCACTTTTCACCATTCTTTCAAAACCCAAACACCATAGGCGATTTTTCAAGAGCAAGCTTCATCCCAAATCATTTGTAAGTTGATTTTTACTCAATTCTTTCAACTTTTAACATCATTAAACATGTTTTCCACTTGAAATCAAGGATTTTCATGGGTGAAATTGGGGTTTTTAGGTAGAACCTAGGTTTTCTATAAATTGGGAAGTTGGACCTCGAATTGAGGTCCGATTTCAAAATAAATTATATATTTAAACTCGTGGGGGAATGGGTAACCAGATTTTGGTTCGAACCTCGAGTTTTGACCATGTGGGCCCGGGGGCGTTTTGGGAAATTTTGAGTAAAACTTTGGGAAAATCGTTTTTATGCATTCAAACTAATTCATATAGTGTTTGCTAAAGTAATTGAGCAATTTGTGATTAGATTCGAGCGAATTGGAGGTGGAACCGCGAGGTAAAGCAATAGTTGAGGATTAAGTGGATTTCAAGGCTTTGAGGTAAGTGTTTGGTTTAACCCTAGCTTGAGGGAATAGGAGTTGAGTCTTGTTGCTAATTGCTATGTGATCGAGTATGATGTATAGGCATGGTGACGGGTATCTATACATTGGTGTCTAGCATGACCGTGAGTCCTTATAATGTGATTATCATGATTTGGTTGTGAACTCCGTGTTTATTGGAGGATTTCTATATGTTGTGAATAACATGTGAACGGTAATATGATCACTTGATTCCTGGGAGCATTGGTTCGAATTGTGATACGAATATGAAAGTATACGAAATGATTGATTCTTTGGAGCGTTGGCTCAAAATAGTAAAGTGAATTAAAAGATAAGGAAAGTAAGAAACAGAAAGCGTGGTCGATTATTCCCTTGTCGGGACGTTTGGTTCCATTCATTGAATTCTTTCCCTTGCCGGGATGTTTGTCAAATATTTGCTTATTTTGTGCCCCTTGATTGTGACTATTGTTTTGGGAGTCAGACTTTACAATAATATGTGAGGATCGGGTTGCGCGCCGCAACAGTGATATTGAGGATCGGGTTGCACGCCGCAACAATAATATATGAGGATCGGGTTGCGCGCCGCAACAATGATACATGATAAATGATATGGGTCGGGTTGCACGCCGCAACAATGATATTGTGGAGCGGGTTGCACGCCGCAACAATAGTGATTATGGAGCGGGTTGCACGCCGCAACAATTATTGAGGCTATGTGTTTACATTTGAGTATTTATTCCTTGTTCACTGTGAACCTAAGTTGTTTTAGTTGTTACTCTAGATTACTGTTATTATTGTAACTCCCCATAGCATGTTTCCCCTCCCATGATGTTAATTGCCTTGTATTCGATTTCCGCTGTATATTTATAACTGCACAGGTTTATGTGGTGTCCAGTCTAGCCTCGTCACTACTTCGCCGGGGTTAGGCTAGACACTTACCAGCACATGGGGTCGGTTGTGCTGATACTACACTTCTGTGCATTTTTGCATAGGTCCAGGTTTTGAGCAGCAGCAGCAGTAGTTCAGGAGCAGGCTTTCATATCACGAGACTGAGGTAGCCTTGCAGGCGTCCGCAGGCCCGGCGTCTCTTCTCATTGCTTTCTTTTAGACTGTTGCCTCCTTGTTTCGAGACAGACATCTGTTATAATTCTTTCAGACCTTTGTATTTAGTATATTCTTAGTGGTTCGTGAGTAATGTGACACCAAATCTTGGGTAGAGGCTATTGTTGACTATTCCGCATTTCGATTCAGACTTGTAAATTAGACTTCCGCTATTATTATTATTAAATTCCATACTTCTTATTGATGTTAAAGATTGTTACTAGATTTATTTATTAATTAAAGGTAAATAAGTTGGCTTGCCTAGCTACCACGAGTAGGCGCCATCACGATCCCGATGGTGGGAAATCCGGGTCGTGACACAGATAGTGCAAGTCCGCACATAAGACAGCCCCTCGGGCACAGCACTCCACAAACAGTTAACACCAGGGCGTCTGGTAAACAGTACAAGCAATAGCATGGATGCCAATGATATGAGAGTGCTAAATGTCATGACACGTAGTACAAACAGGAACCAATGCATGAATGCAATGCAATGCATATGACCGCTGCGGCGCGCAGCCCGATCCATTTGGGTACCCGCGCTCACTGTGGGGGTTCAGACTCCGGAGGGGCTCCTACAGCCCAAGCGCAATATCAATATCACACCGCTGCGGCGCGCAGCCCGATCCATCCTCAGTCCAGAAATGCACATAAGCCCCTTGGGCAATAGTAAAATAACAGTCTCAACTCAAAACGTCAGTAAAATATCATTTAGGTTTTCAAATCTTAGAAAGATAGCTGAGTTTGCGAAACAATATTTTAAACCTTGGACTGTGATAAAATAATATGCAAAGTAATGCAAAAACAGTGATATCAATCCCTGAAGGATTCAAACAATTGGCACGAAGCCCAAATATAGCAATCAAACCAAATAATGATGATAACAAGTAGTTTCAGTCAATTACGCAATAAAACCAACAATCGGGACGGACTAAGTCACAATCCCCAACGGTGCTCTACCCCACGCTCATACCTGGCGTGCAAGTCACCACAATACAGCACTATGATGTGCAAATCCGGGGTTTCAAACCCTCAGGATATCATTTACAAGTATTACTCACCTCGGACCGGTGAAATCCCTAGCTCGCGACGCCTTTGCCCCTCAATCGGCCTCCACGCGCGTCGAATCTAACCAAAACCAGAGCGAATATATCACAATATATTAAGGGAACAATACCCGATCAAAAACAATCGAAAATTAGCAAGAATCTCGAAACTAGCAAAAC